>NC_056739.1:557089903-557389903 GCF_019279795.1 Protopterus annectens | reverse complement strand
TGATTTTTTTTAATGATTCTATATCTAGATCTGTATTTTCTCTCTTGTATACACCTGATAATCACTTTTATAACTCATTGTAAACATTGCTTCTGGAGCTTTTCTCCTCAGGTTTCTGCTTAAAAAGGACACCTTCCCAGCCAGACTAACCTAGTTAACAAATGGCAAATGAATAATAATACATATTTTCTTACATTCTGTTTCCCTCTGGATCATCACTGTTCTATTAATGTTATCAAATGTTTGCCTCCCTTCCACAAAACCACACTGATCCATATCCATCAATTTTGGCAACATCATTGTAATTGTTTTAGCTAATATAGACAATAAACACTTCATATTCATGGTTTAAAATTGAACTGTGTCTTTATAAAACTGTGTCTGATATGCATTTACTATCTTCAGGTATTACAGGCTCCACAGCTTTCTTCCAAGATGTTGGTGCTTCGTCTTCTTTTACTGCATGGTTAAACACATCCTTCCAAACCATCATCACTTTCTTCCTTCCTAACTTTTAAACTTCCACATAAATACCATTTATTCTTGGAGACTATCCATTTTTCCTGCAGACTGATTGTACATCACCTTTTTTATCTCACCTCCTCCTATCTTAACTGTTATTAGTTGAGCCTCATCTACCTTTAACCTTGGCATGATTAAGTAAATATCTCCATTTATACTCTTTCTTGATTTCTACATCGCTCTGCTTTACACAAATTCTCATAAAATTTCTTAAATACATCTAATACCTCTACAGGATCTCTGGTTATTTTTATTTTTATATGCTCCCTAAGTTTGATGACAACTCTTTCCTCTTTCTATTGCCTAAGTCACTGTGCTAAAAGTTTTTGTGCTCCCCTTCCCCTTATTCTGCAGTACTTAAACATTTGTCAGCCTCTCTAAATAATCTGTATTACGTCTTAACCATATCTCTTTCTGATTGATTTCTATCAAATTTTTAAACTCCATTTTCATTTTATTCCACTTACTTGCTATAACTTCTGGAGAAATCTGTCTTTCCTCATAACTCTTGAATAATTTCCACTACCCATTCCTTAAATTCCTCTCTTTTTATCACATAGGTAGGAATGTGCTAGTGCCTCATTTTTACTTCATTACCCTACAACAATTTTTTTTGGTGTATGACCTGAAATATTTATTGGATGCATGTCAAAGCTTTCAATTAAATGCACATGTTCCTGTGAAATACAAGTTCTAGCTAGTCTATCCCAGTTGTTATACCTTGGGGAATAATAGGTAAATTCTCTCAGAGTTCCTACTACTGAATTCATATCTTCCATACTAAATATTTTTATGCGTTTCATCAGAAATCTTCCCTCTTTTGTTATATTTTCCCTTCTAGGTCTCCCAAATACATGCAAATCAAGTTCTTGGCTTCATCTCTGAGTAAAATTCCCTGCTGAATGCAGATAATTTCTCCCAAAATTTTCTTAAGCTCCATAATAGCAGTTTTTGGTGGAATATAATTAAATGACAGCATAATCCTCTTCCCTTGCCAACATCCCCTTACTGCCACAAATCTACCATTGTTATCTTTTTTTCCCCTGTTCTTTCACTGTTGGAGCTGCTGTAGCAATTAGTATAATTACTCTCCTTTTATTTTGTCCGTGATATTTTACTGAATATCCATTCAAAAATCCTTTCTTTATCAAAGTTCATGTTCATTTCTTTCCAAATGTGTCTCCTGCAGCATTGCTATTTGTACTCTGCATTTCTTAATATAATTCAATATTCTTTCCTTTTTGTTTATACCCATAGGGCCATTTATGTTCCAAGATAATATGGATAGTGTATCTATTACAATAAGAAGTTATTGTTCTCACCTATTATACATGACAATTTTTTTTCTGAATGTGGATTTCCAACTTTTGTGTTACATGCAGACACTAATGTTTGGCAGGCTGATCTTTTATACAGTTGTTTCTTCTCATTTCCATTTGATTCTATGCCACATTTTTCAAGACTTTTAGTTTTAATGAAAACCTCAAACTAAAACTAACCACATTTTCAAAGCACCCCCCATAACCTATTAACTTAGATCAAACATACAAATGTATGTACATATTCAAAATAAGAAGTTTAAACCTCCAGACAGGAACAATTGCCCCAAATCAACAGCTACACCCATGGCATTACTTAATCTAAAATTAAGGTTACTCATGCTAAATGGTATGCTACAGCTTGTACTCCCACTTACACTGACTGAAAATAGGGCACATGCTTTACAATCCATCCACAAGTTTAATAAAGTTAATGAAAGTCCAGGTCTTGGCTGCTTTCTCATGGCCAGGTTTGGAGCATATATTCTATGTGATCTTTCAATTAACAAATCATGTTGTGAATTACCAGTCCTGTTGCTTATCTGTGCTTTCATAAACTTAATCCAGTCTTTTCCTTCCAGTTTCTCTGGTACAGCAGAAAAATTCAGGTTTTCTTTGCATACTCTCTACTAACTCTACCATTTTTTGAAACAGCTCTTCTTGAGAAGTCTCATACTTAGCCAGCCTTTTCTTCATGTCAGCCTCTGATTCTTGCAGTTTTATCAGTTCATTTGAATAGCTAGTTAAAGCTTCTTCTTTCTATTTTTTCTCTTTTTCCAGACTTTTTTTTATTTGAGTTGATATACTCCTTCACTGTTTCATTTATTTTAATCACCTCTGAGTACTTGATTTGATTTATTTTTCCTCTACGTTACTGGAAGCCATCTCTTGTACCAAAGCTAAAGCTTGACATGCTTTTTGGCTGAACAGTTCCAAGACTCCTTCCAGGTTTTCTTTCAGGTTCTCTAAATTTCTTCTTTGCTGGCATCCAGATAATGTACTTACTAGCCAGTAATTACATTTTATTCAAGCTTGCAGAATTACTAGTTGTTATTTCTCAGTTTCTTTTTTGTACTGGAAGAGTTGAAATTAAGTTGTTGATCAGAGCACAGCCATTTTGGAAGTTCTTCACTAATTTTTAAATTTTAAGAAAACTAAGCAGTGATAGAGTTAGATGCTTAGACTGAATTTTGATATCATGAAGATTTGCTTTTGGTTATAAGTTGAATTTATTTACCAGGGTAGAATAATAATGAATTCTAACCAACATCCCAGCCTGGAACTTTGGGCTGAGAATGAAATTTGGTTTGACAGTTGAAAAATTAAGCTGCAGCTTAGAGTTGTATGTGAATTTAAGTCATTTGTGTGTATAGTGCAGATCATACAACACAAAAATGGCACCAACACCAGTCTATGAAGCAGACCACATAGATGCTCCTGTAATAAATATTTTTGCACCTATCAAATGCGCTACTGATGCACAAGCATGATTGGTAAGTTCTGTGCTTGTGTGTCAGTAACTACACTAAAAACATGTTTTTTACAAGAAACATCTTTATTAAATTATCATGTGTGACATAGACAATTTTACATTTATATAAATGAAAACAAATCATTATACCTTACACACCGTGCCAGCACAACTGTAGCTGCAAACATTATACATCACTTTTAATATATCCAACCATTGTCAGTCAACCATTACATAGCACATTCAGATCCTGACTTGTTTTAACATTGTTCTTCCTCTGCACCCACATTTCCCATTTTTCCTGTGTAATTTACTCCTACCCTTTTCTAAAGATCCTAGTTCAGTTGTTTTATTTCTATTACTATCTTTGTTACTTCTAGTAAAGTTGGTTTAGACTTTGATTTCCATTTTCTAGTTATTACTTTTTTGGCAGCCATCATAATTAGACTCAGCAAGACCTTACTATGTCTAGGCAATTCTAACTCGTATCATAGCTCAAACAAATAATTTCCCTAGTCACTCAAATTTGCTCACCCAGCATCTCTAACAGAGCAGTCTGCAAGGAATCTTTAAAGTCAGCCAAGTCATTACACTCCCAGAAAATATGTTCCCAGTTACCTCTTTCTTCCCCATCACATCTCCAACATTTGCTGTCTACCTGAGGAAAGATTCTTCGCATCCTGTTTGGGGTATAAAAATATCTATGTAAAGACTTCCAGGCAAAGATCCTAAATCCTTCTAGATTTTGTTGCATATATACCTATATAACTCATTGTTTCTTTGTGAATTGCTTATTCAATCTCTCTCCCCAATTATCCTGACCTCTTCTGATTGATTCTTATAGTTATCATGCAATATTTTATATGCTCTACTAATTATTCCTTTCTTAATGGCAACTTCTGTTCTAGATTCTAATAAGATCTCTGCCAGTGCTGGTCTTTTGTTTAGGACCCCTCCATTCCTTTTTCTTTGCCTGTACTCTGGTATCAATCCTAGATATGGAAGGCAATTTCTAACCTGCAGTCCAAATAAGTTCTTGCCATCTTCTTATTCTCTTACCTTCCCTCTCTAGTTATTGGCTAATACTTTGGTTCCTTTGTTTTCTCCAATATACCCCCATCACTTCTCCCTTCTTGTCTGAATCCCTAATTACAGTCACCCCTATCACCTGAATCTCCATTCTCCATTCCCATATTTGCTTAGTTCTTAGAATACCTTCTGCTACTTTATGAATATTGCTGTTCGCCTTAAAGGTTTGCATCCAAAATCCTAGTCTTTCTCTGTTACTTGAACTTCCTTCCTGTTTTTTCATCATCTCTTTCCATTCTGAGTTATAATTTTTTGTTTGTGCTATGTAGATGAGCCTTAATTGTGTTGCTCTGAAATAGCCCATCAAGTTGGGTAATCCCAATCCACCCTGTTCTGTTGGAAGAATAAGCTTATCCCACTTGACTCTTGCCATCTCCCCCTCCCAGATAAAATCTTTCAGCTCTTTATTAATTACTATCCACAACTTCTCTAGTTGATAAAAGTATGCCTGACCTGTATATAAGACTAAATGGAGTAAAAACATTTAACTGCTTGTATTTTACTATGAACATCCATATAACAGAGCTTCTATTTTCTCAATTTTTGTATCATCTTTTGTTTGGTCTCTTCCTCCATATCCTTAGCTGCCACATCAGTATCATTTTTAATCCATACTCCAAAATACTTCATTTTATCATGTCCCCATAAGTATGGATATTGCTGAACCAATTCATATGTGGGTACATAATTTACTGCAATTACTTTTGTTTTGACTTTATTAATTTTGCATCCCAAAAAAGGTTTAAAACTGTCTCAGTATGTTTCATAGCACTGTAATGTCCCTTTCTGGTTTTGTCAGGTATAAAATAATGTCATCTGCAAACAGATTTAGCTTCTCTTGACTACTTCGCCAGCTATATCAATTATATCCTTAAATTTCTGAGTCCCATATTTTCTTTGCCAATGGTTCTAAATATGATGCAAACAACAAAAGGGAGAAAGGACACCGCTCTCTGGTTCCTCTGCTCAAGAAGAGATTATCAGAGAGGACCTCACCCACTATAATTTTCTCCTCTGATCCTTCATATATCCTCCTAATCAACCTTATAATGTTTTTCAGGGAATGCAAATGCTTTCAATGCTCTGCTCATAAAGGCCCAGATTACTCTGTCAAATGCTTTCTCTGCATTAAGACCAACCAAAGACAGTGGTGTTTTCTTACATTCTGCTTCTTTCTGGATCATCACTGTTCTGTTAATGTTGTCAAATGTTTGCCTCCCCTACACAAAACCACATTGATCCATATCTATCAATTTTAGCATCACTTTTGCATTTTTTTGCCATTATAGACAAAAACACTTTATAATTATGATTTAACATTTTAATGGGCCTGTATAAAGCCAAATCTTTACCCTCTTTAGGTATTACAGCTACTACCGCTTTCTTTCAGGATGTTGGTACGTTTCTTCCTTTTAAAATACTGTTAAACAAAACCTTCCAGATCTTTATCAGTTTTTTTTCCCTTCCAGCTTCCAAACTTCCACAGGAATACCATCTTCTCCTTGAGACTTTCCTGTAGATTGGTTATACATCACCATTTTTATCGTATCTCCTCCTATCCTGTTAGTAAGTGAGCCTCCTCTACCTCTAGCCTGGGCATATTTAATTCTTCCATAAACATTTCCATTTGTACCTTTTCTTGATTTCCATATTTGTCTGCTTTATACAGACTTTCATAGAATTTTTGAAGTATTTCAAATACTTCTACAGGATCCCTTGTTATCTTCCTTGTTATAGGCTCCCTAAGCTTGGTGACAGCCCTTTCTAGTTTCTGTTACCTCAGTTGTTGTGCTAAAAGTCTTGTGTTCTAGGGTTATTATCAAAAAACAGTTGCTTAACCGCAATCTTTTTAAAGACATGTATATTATCAAGGTATTCCCGTATTTTATGTTTAGCATTCTGCAGTTGCTCCTCTTCTTGTTCTGTGAGATTCCCCCTATTCTGCAGTGATTTAACACTTGTCAGTCACTCTAAGTAATTCTTGTTATTTCTTAACCATATCTGCCTTTCTTTTATTGCCACACTATTTTTAAAGCATCAGGGAAGGAGGTGCAACACATTGTAATGTATAAGGAAATAGAATAGGAGGCAGACAAATTCCACTTTAATTTTATCCCACTCCGTAGCTATATTTTCAGAAGAAATTTCTATCTTCTCTAACAGCTCCTAAATATTTTCCACCGCCCATTCCTTAAATCCATCTCTTTTCAACAGATGGGTGGGAAAGTGCAAGTGTCTCATTTTTTTTTTCATTACCCTGTGTTTTTATTTTAGTTTTTATTTGGGCATAATCTGAAATACTTATTGGGTGCATATCACGACCTTCAATTAAATACATATGTCCCTGTGAAATGTAAATTCTGTCTAGCCTAGCCCTGTTTTTTTTTTATCTTGGAGAATAATATATAAATTAACTCCGAACTCCTAGTACTGAATTCACATCTTCCATGCCAAATGTTTTCATAAATTTCTTTAAAAATCTACCCTTCTTTGTTATATTTTCCCTTATGGGCCCCCCAGACACATCTTCACTGTTGAAAATCAAAATCCAGTCCCCACCTATCTAATAAAATGAAAAAAAAGTACTATCTGTATTAGATTTTATGAAGAAAAGCTTTAAACATTTCAAGTATACTGTTGTCTTAGGGTGTAGCTTAGCCTGGGACAAAACGACTGCTTATTTCTGTCTGTCTCTCCACCAGCACATTGCTGCTGCTATGGGAGAGAATAATCAGAACAAAAAGGCGATAAGTGAAGAACCAGATAAATGACAGGAGATTGACAGGAAAGTGTATATGCTGAACCTGAAAGTGGATGATTTAGAAAACAGAAGGCACTGATGGAAAGTACAAATTATTGGAACCTAAGAGACTGTAAATACTCAAGACCTGACATGTTTCATGGAAAATCTGGTCAGACAGGAGCAAAGACTACCCCCAAACTATGTTTTTAGAATAGAATAGACTCACAAGGTTGAAAAGAGAAAAATGCATATGGACAATCCCAGACATGGACCCATGGCTCTCAGATCCTATTCCACAAAAGAATGGATTATGTGATACAGCCAGAGAAAAGGGGGTTTTCTCTGGTGACAGTCATACTAAATTTCTGGAGGACATTTCTGCACACTTGTATCAATGTCACAAAGAAGCAGACTAACTGAAGAGAAAGTTAAATGATCTAGGTCTCCTTGCAATAGTGGTTTACCCAGCCAGACTATTGTTAAGAGTTAGGAATAAGATAAGGAGATATACAAACATTGGAGAGGCATGGTAGCTTTATAAAGAAGAAAAGGGAAAAACAGACAAACTTTAAGGAAGGGGGTGCAGCACATAATAATGCCATAATGATGCATAAGGAAATAGAATAGGAGGCAAACAAATCCTGAAGAAGAGAAGAGGCTCCATATGCACAGTCTGTGAGGAAAAAGACCAGACAACAGGACTGCATTTCAGATAACACAGTAAGAAGTAACCCAGAAAGGGTTAGATACTACAGAGGGAATTCCAGCTCAGAGATGCAAGAGGTAATGAGCGTAGAAAATAATATAAAACAGTCAGAACCTCAGAATATAGCTCGGAAATCAACAGGCACCTCTTATAACAATAAAAAACAGACTGCAATGACTAATGCCAAGGCAGAATAAGTAGTGAGACAATAAAGGGCTAAACAGCATAAAAATCAGTGGACGGAAGAAGGGCGATCAGGGCAATATGATATGGATATGCAAGACAAATACTGCTGGAACACCAGGAGAGGACTTCAAAAGCTTGACTACAGTGCTGCATCACTTTCTACTCAAAGATAACACACTTCAAAAGTGGAAGTAGAGGGATTTTTAAAAGTAGGTGTAGACATGATTTACTATTAGTGCATTCTAAAGGCCTATGCTTGAACTAATGAACTTAACAATAGTGGATTGCAACAAAAGCATATTGGACAGTATAATGTGAATGTGAACTCACAGAACCCTGGTATTTGTTAAATGTTAAGATAAATAATTGAAAGACTTATTGGACAAGGTTTCTAATAGTTTAATGTTTCAGTTACCTGATGCATAGCTATACACTTTTCTTGTCATGGATGATGCCAGTCAGTGGAAATTATGTGTTAAATGGTTACACTTTTTCAGAGTTTTGGAAAAAAATTAAAGCTGTACCAAGGAATGCTAGGGGATGACCTTCTTCCTAGTCAGACAAAAGAAAGGCTTTGGCTTTTTATGCTTGCACACAAGGTGTCTCAATGTAAAAGAGGTGACCTGTGAAAAATAGGAAAGAAGGAATGAAACAGAATAAACGTCCCACTCTCCAGTTGAATAAAGATATTGTCTTCATTGCCAAGCTTTCTCTCAGTCAAGAACATGCATACTTCTCAACCTCTGAGCATTAAAAATCATAGCATTGGCCTTTAAAAATTACAACAGGTAGTCATAATGAGGAACACTTTCTTATTTTTCACAACAGAAAGTCTTTATATACCAGACCCAATATGGTACATGGCAGTGAATCTTCATATAGACCTATTTTATGTATTTAATAAAGTATGTACTCATAAATGGATCTGACTTTATGAAGAACATCATGAATCTGGGATGACAAGGCTGAATTTAATGGTCAAAATCATTGAGCTATGCCTAAATCATAGCAGTTGAGAGGTATATGAACATATAAAACAGTACTTAAAGTATTTTTGCATTCCCACTGTACACAAAACTACAGTTATGGACTTACCATAACAATAGATCCGTGTTGTCCGATTTTCATGTGGTTCAATGTGTAGGTTGTCAGATCCAGTCAGATCCATCCTCGGCACCTTACACCACAGTACTGGATCTAAGGACTCTTCATCTACCCACAGTTTCCTTCTCCTAGTTGATTTACCTCAGATCAAGTTTGCTGCCTAATTCCATAATGTCTCTAATAACAGAAACAGAGAATAAAAAAGGGAGTCCATGGCATTGGGCGGCACAGTGGTGCAGTGGTTAACATTGTCACCTCACAGCAAGAGGTTCTTGCCTTCTGTGTGGAGTTTGCATGTTCTCCACATTCCAAAGACATGCATCTAAACAGGCTCTGTGGAACCTAGTCGGACATTCCCGGTCAACAAATGTTAAATAAATAAATAAATAAATAAATAAATAAATAAATTGTCCACTATGGAAAAATGCGGAAATGGAAACAGACAGGGTCCTATCAATGTTTGACTGAGCCCCAGAAGATGTAAAATGGTAACTTGGAAGAGGGAAGGAGGGAGGGATGTTGAACCAAATGAAAGTAAGACAACACAGATCTATTGTTATGGTAAGTACATAAATACATTGTTTGATGTACTGATTTACGTTGATGTGATTCAGTATTGGTCTGAGGTCCCCTGTTTTCTTTAGAATTAAAAATAATCTGGAGTAGACTCCAGATCCTAACTGGTCTTAGGGACTATCTGGATGACTCTTTTGGTGAGCAACTTTAATACTTCTGTTACTGCAGATTCCAACCAATCATGTAGTGTACTGAGGATCATCGATCTTCTATTTGAGATACAGAAAAACAGTATGGTAAAGCCTTTGGTGATTATTGTTAGCACCCATGAATAGCATGTTATGGTTTGCCTGGCTGAAGGTTGTAGGGCTAAGCATCCCCCGACTGCCTCCACAGTGCAGTAGTTTGGCCATCGTTGGTGTGGCATTCGCTGCAGTTGACAGCAGTCACTTGGCTATATTTGATGTAGACTGCAGGGTAGACATTTGGGCATCCACTGGCCTTTGGACATCCATAGGTAAGTTGCCCAAAAGAGACTTAGAAAGCTGCTTGATCATATCTCTTTGGAAATGTGCCAGGTGTGCTAGATGGTCCACAGTTCAAAGTTTGAAAGTTGCAGATGCATCGGTCCATTTTCCTAGTTTGTCCAATGCCCTTGACTCCTTGTTAGAGGGATGGACAGAGGAACTTTCCTCAGTAGTTCCTACTTTGAGGCTGCTGTTACCACCATGGCATCTACTGGGGGCCCTTTTGACCAATGTTCCCTATCTTTCAGAGCAACCAAAATTTTTTCCATTTTTTTTCAGAATGGCTCTACCACATCAGGTGCCTTCCAAGCCTTCTAAGCAACAAGATGTTTAAAGGCATCAGGAGGTGGGACCACCCAGGATGTTGATGGGCCAGACCCAAAAGCAGCAAGGAACATGGACTCATCAGAAGGAGGAGCTTCTGTGAACTATCCCCACCTCTGCTCCATCAGTTCCAAAATATCTCCAAATGTGACATCCTCAGGGTGTGGGTGACCTTGGGGAACCTTCTCCATCATCTAGTTTGGTGTCTTCAGTGCCTGACGTGGGAGAATAGCCTAAGTGTTTCCATTTACATGCTGTCTTTCACAGGACCTGACTCAGGGGCTCTGATGGAGACATGTTGGAATCAGACAATGGGGTGTGCCTGTCCATGTCAATCCAAATGCATGGAAAGAGGCAAAGGGCCCACTGTGGGTTGGGATGGGTCTGAATCTGATGTATGCACCTCTCTCTTTGGCCTGGGTGAGGCCCATTCCACAGCCTTGAAAACTGAATCAGCTAATGGAGCTGAGGAGAACCTACCTCTGTTAGCTGACTCAGTAGGTTTCCTAACACCAAAAGAAGTCAGTTCTGAGAAGAATCTCAGAGCTGAGCTATCTAGTGTCACAGGACTGGGGGTAGTAAGGCTCTGACCCTGATGCTTTAGCTCTGGGACTTTTCTTAATCAGAAAACAGTGATGTTGAAAGAGTAAGGGAAGATGTTGATGCTGAAGTCTCCAGGGCTTTTGGAACCGTCCATGGTGCAACAAAAGAGATCTGACCCATAATCATCAGATCCCAGAAAGGAGATGCTGTCAGAAGTAGATGGAACTGGATCAAAGGGCCTATTCCTGGCCATCTCCTTGGGGATGGAGCCAGGAGTACTCCCAGCTGAATCAGTGTCCTCAAGAATTTCCTCATTATATGGTAGAAATCCATCTCGGTATGGTGCATCAAGACTTTGAGGAAGAAGCTGCAGATGCTGGTCTTGATGGGAGCTTTTGTTGGAGTATAGGTGAATGAAACCTGGGGCTAAAGGGAGAAAAGTAGGTTTTAGAAAGGAAATTCCAATCAGAGTTGCAGGTGGATCTGACTGCCTTGACAATTTATGTGCCAGACCCAGTAGAGCAGTTGGATCCAGAAACCTTTTCTTCAACTTCTCTGCCTTCCTGTCCTTTCATCTCTTCTCATCTTGTTTGTCTGTGTATTTCTCTTTGGTTCTTTCTCTCTCTTTTTCATTCTTCATCTCAGTAGATGGAGAATCGGAAGGTCATTTGGCTTCAGAAGATATTGTAGACCCTGTCTGAGGGAGAAGCTTTGAGTATAACTTTCTCTTTCTGTCTCGAAGTGCTATGGTACCAAAGGCAGCACAAATGCTGCAACTGTCCTAAAGATGAGAGGGACCTAGACAGTAAACACAAAGGAAATGGGTATCTTGGGGGTATCTTTTATCTGCAGGCTGAACACTTCTTGAAGCCAGTGAACTTGTCAGACATCAGAACAGAAC
Source organism: Protopterus annectens (assembly GCF_019279795.1). Classification (NCBI taxonomy): domain Eukaryota; kingdom Metazoa; phylum Chordata; order Ceratodontiformes; family Protopteridae; genus Protopterus; species Protopterus annectens. The sequence continues at coordinate 557,377,952 of NC_056739.1, read as the reverse complement.
TCTACAAGAATTATTCCAGTAATAAAAAGAATTCTTCACTACAAGGTAATTATTAAAGAAGTTATGCTAGAGAGAAAATACAGTGTGAAAAAAGCACACTATAGCAAGGACTATAAATCTGTACCTCTATAAAAGCTACTAGAGAAGTCTAATACAGCACACTACGCAAACTATGATTTGTCCTAAAAATTCTAACTACACTAATTGTAAGGGTTCCTATTGAATTGTCAACAGGTTAGGTTGTCGAATGCTTAATCACCAACACCTAAGTGTTGAAAGCTTAGAATAGCAAACAGCCACATTATCGAATTCATTCCTCTGGAAATAATTTGCGTGGCCATTATCTAGGATTTGCCCTTTCCCCAAAGCAGAGTGATCTTGGAGTTGGTATATTTAGTTAGGGGGGATGTGGGGGGGGGGGGTGAAGCCCCCCACTATGTTTGGGTGTGTTTGTTTATTTTGTTTATGGACGGCCACCTGAATTCTTTCCCGAGGAAAGAATTTGATGATGTGGCTGTTTGCTATTGTTAGCTTCCGACGCTTAGATGTCGATGTTTTAGGATTCGACAACCTAAGCTGTCGATGTTATGATATAGACACAATCCTAAAACTAAGCAAGATCTAACACTACCTAACAAATTTGTAGGAAAAGGAATAGTAAAATATTTTAGTGAAAAAATGCTTTTACTTATCGTGATTGCATGGAGCTCTTGGAGGACATGTCTGGTCAAACAGGCTGCAAATGAAATCGGAAGTAAATCAGCTATGAGGAGAGAACTGTGAGTAGGAGAAGAGTCAGAGCTCTTGGATTCAGTACTCTGGTATAAGGTGCCGAGGTTGGGATCCGACAACCTACACATTGAATCAAATGAATATAGACAACACTGGATTCAGATATTCAAGAAAATATGTTTTCTCAGTGATAATGCAGTGTGTCTTTTTATTTTATTTTTTTGTTCTACGTCAAATGATTTATGGAAAATTGAAGATATCCATTCTAGAAATTATAGTTTAATACATACAATGCAAACTCATTTCCCTTTTTTAACATTCTACTTCATTTATAGTTTTGACCGATGTATATAAGGAGCATGAATACTATACCAAACAGCATGTCACATTATCAATAAAATGTAATTTGTCCAGGTGGCTTCTGAAGAAGTCAATGTTGACAGCTGACGAAAGTGCTTAATACAGGTTTCTGGTTTCTGTCTGTGAGCCGTATTGCTCTTTCTTATTTTATTTATTCAGTGTACTGTTGTTTGTTCATGTTCTCAGTATATAGTTAAACATGTATACTCCTTGCTATCACTCGGTCATTGAGGTGGGGACTATTTTAAAGGATCAGTAGGTTTAGGGTTTTTCTCTTTGTCATCTAAGTCTCTGTTGATGGGAATGGTGCAACATTTATCATACTTTTAAATATTAAGAGCTTTTCTAGAAGTGACACAGTGTGAATGACTCGGGGCTAGATGATTATAGGAAATGAAAAGCAGACACTATGTGTTTGTTTTATAATGTGTGTGGTATATGGTACAGCTGTCTGATCCAAGTTAATTTTAGTAAAGTATGCACCTTAACAGCAGTTACAATCTGTTTTGATATAAATTAGTCAGTCTGTCTCAGAGACAGATGTGTTAGATAAAAATGCTTCTCACACTAAAACAATTTAAAATGCTCTATGATATGTGTTCCACACAAAGGTGGAGACAGACAGGTTATAGAATACAACAAATGGAAGATCAGTAGGTCAGGAAGACCAGTGGGGATTAACCAGGCCTTTTACATTACAGGAGATCCAGATAGCAATGCAGAGTTAAAAAAGAGGAAAAAAATGGGCCCAGATGGCTTCCTCCATGTATTTTTCAAATGTGGGAAAGAGGAAATGGTACTACTGTTACTGGACCATTATGAGTAGATATGGAGGATGAAAACAATTCCAGAGGGCATGAAGCATGCTAGAATTATTGTAACATAGATAGGCAAGGGCAACAAAATGAATATGGCTAGCTACAGCCTGAGTACACTTCTAACTTTATATATAAAAATCCTAGAAAAGTCCAAGAGAAGAGAATAGATGAGGCTTTGCCCAAAACTCTGAAACCAGAAAAAGTGGTTTCATAAAATGTAGGCAGAGTATTGACAAATGGTGGAATTTAGCCAGCTTTCTTGAAAGTCATCAAACAGGATGCCAGAATGCAGGGAAAGTTCTATTTGGCATTTACAAATCTTTTGATACAGTGGATTGCGAATTTGAAATATTGCAAAGGAAAACAATATTGGAGACATGTTTAGTCAATGCATCAACATATTATATGTCTCACCTTTGCTGCATCAATAAATCAGGAGAACTCCGCACAAGAAAAGATCTTTCAGGGGATGCGGGGGTCCTCTGCCACCATTTTTTTTAACTGATAGAGAAGCAGGTTCTATAAATGCATAATGTACTGTAAAAGAGCAAAGAGGAATAGGAGTTATGGCCATGTTTCATCTGTATGCTACAGACTGCATAGTAATGGCAGAAAATATTGATAACGTTTTGCCTTGGTACAAAGTATATTTGATAAATCCTATAAAGTATCAAAATTGTGACTGAATAGATAACAAAACTGTAATGATCAGAATGAAAGGAGGAAAGGGAGGTCGGAACAATCAAAGTCATGAAGAAGGTGAAATTTTCCACCTGCCTCGAACTGGAGGTGGGTTACACTTATGAAGGGACAGTTATAAGAAACTCAGAAAATTTGTATAAAAAGGTAAGTAAACTTTTACAGAAACAGGGTGGAAGAACATTTACTTCTGTGAGCAAAATAAATGCTATAAAGATGACAAATCTGCCACATATTATACACCTTATAAGAGAAACTAAGGAAGGAAAAACCAATTACGCTGGTAACTCCTGCTAAAACCTTGATCAGCATGCAGTGGAATTCTTGGAGACCAACACTTTTCTAAAATATTCTGTCTAAAAGATTGAAATAAAACCTGGGACAAACTGATTGCTCCTTAATGCTGTCCTGTTTATTTAGTTTACTTATAAACGCTTTCATCCAGAAGACTTCATCAGATAGGATTTTATTGAATGAAATCACATTTGGTTGACCAGTTTAAATACTTCTGAAAAGGGGGTGTGGTGAAGGGCAGCTGTTGCCACTGGAGTTTAGTTTGACTGACTCTGTAGAATGACTGCTCTAGACCAGTACAATTAGTCCACGTACAGAATTCAGACTGAATGGAGGGAAAGGCTAGTCTTCAATTTACACATGCACTGGAATTCTTGTACACAGATCCTTTTCCAAAAGATTATGTGGTGGAACTCTTGTAAAATGATCCTTTTCCACTTGTTGGTCCTGAGTGGTGCACGATCACCTCCACTGGATTTGGAAATCCCACAAGCTATCACTAGCAGCTCTTTTTGAATACATGCTATAAGACATATTCCTATGATGTTCTACCAGTCCTTAGTTGTTAAGATACATACTTTACAGGAAGAGTATGTAGACAAGACAGAGAACACAGGATTTCAAGACAGGAGCTGCTGACATTATGTTCAGAAGGAGGATGGGTATTGGTACATCTTCCCTCACAGGTCCAATCATTCAGTTGGGCACAATGGATCAGGTTGCATAAAAGAATAAAGAAATAAAGATACTGAACTTTGAGGGGAAGAGCCCTCTTTAATGAAACTGTGTTTAGGAAAACTGGGAGACCAGTTTTAAACAATTTGAAGATATGATGTGGAAAACAGCTGTATTCAAAATAATTTGTTACCTGCAAATCTTTGTTCATATTTTCTACACTATACAATTCATTGTCACTTTATATACTATTAGTATGTTAATATTATGCAGGTTAACAACCTATATTACACCTATGCAGCTTTTCTTCCTAGGCTGCTGCTGAAAATGGGATTTATGTCCATTCGGATTTTCCTGGTAATTAAATGTCAGATAAATAAATATATCTGGGACCAATTAGAGGTAAAGGATAAAGTCCCCAGTCAAGTCTAGGCAAAAGGGGCAGAAGCAGTCATATGTGGTTGGAAACAAGTAAGGGAGTTAGGCACCTTATATATATTACAATGGGCAGAAAGTACATCTTTAAAATGGGGAACATTTGAAACTACTTAGAATAGTTGAACATTATTACAAACTGAACATTACAGAATAAAAAGCTTAAAAAGTCTGGTATCAGTGACATGGTTTTACCAGAATCTGAACAAAAACTAAGAGTCTATAGGAAGCATTGAAAAGTGGATAGACAGGGTTAGACTGAATGAGCAAACAGATAGATATTATCAGTAAACTGAAAGTCTAAATCCTGAAAGCCCAAAATCCTGAAAGCCCAAAATCCTGAAACCCAAAATCCTGAGACCAAAATCTTGAAAGTTCAAAATACTGAAAACTCAAAATACTGAATCTCATAATACTGAAAACACAGAATACCAACACTTATTATTTCCAGCACAAGTACATACTGAAACATTACCCTTCAACTATAAGTAGGGGGGCAAGCCCTCCACACCCCCTGCTACTTAAATATATCAACTCTGAGATTGCACTTCACTGCACTAAGTGCAATATGCAAACTCCAAGGTTGCACAACAGTGGGAGAAAATGGATTCCCCCTAAACCTCACTATCATATACTCAAACACTAAATCCATTCCTGCATGGCTGAAGAACTGCAAATCAGGAAAAAAAACTAACCCAATTCACAGTTTGACAAAATAAATCTTCAAACAAGCTACAACCATGTATGTATATGTGCTTTTGGGTTTGTGTGTACATTTGCATCCTAATCCTGGACCTTTGAAGGGAGTGGAATAGAACTGCATATCTACTTCAAAGTGTAAATATTTAAAGAAAAACATATGCATAGTTTAATTACATCATTACATCATTACATCATGGTGGAATGAGGAGGTACAGGAGAGTATACAGAGGAAGAGGCTGGCCAAGAAGAAGTGGGGTTATAAGAGAGATGAAGAAAGTTGACAGGAGTATAAGGAGATGAGGAGCATGGGAAAGAGAGAGGTGGCAAAGGCTAAGGATAAGGAATACAGAGAGTTGTATGAAAGGTTGGACACTAAAGAGGAAGAAAAGGACCTGTACCGACTGGCTGGACAGAGGGACCGAGCTGGGAAAGATGTGCAGCAGGTAAGGGTGATAAAGGATAGTGAGGGAAACACTCACAAGCGAGGAGAGTGTGTTGAGCAGATGGAAAGAGAACTTTGAGGGGCTGATGAATGAAGAGAATGAGAGAGAGAGAAGGTTGGATGATGTGGGGAATAGTGAATCAGGAAGTGAAACAGATTAGCAAGGAGGAAGTACGGAAAGCTATGAAGAGGATGAAAAATGGAAAGGCTGTTGGTCCAGATGACATACCAGTGGAAGCATGGAGCTGCTTAGAAGAAGTGACAGTGGAGTTCTTAACCAGATTGTTTACTGAAATCTTGGAAAGTCAGAGGATGCCTAAGGATTGGAGAAAAAGTGTTTTGGTACCTATTTTAAGAATAAGGGTGATGTGCAGAATTGTAGTAACTACAGAGGGATAAAACTGATCAGTCACAGCTTGAAGTTATGGGAAAGAGTACTGGAAGCTAGGTTAAGAAGGGAGGTGATGATTAGCGATCAGCAGTATGGTTTCATGCCAGGAAAGAGCACTACAGATGTGATGTTTGCTCTGAGACTGTTGATGGAGAAATATAGGGAAGGTCAGAAGGAGTTGCATTGTGATTTTGTGGACTTGAAGAAAGCATACGATAGGGTGCCTAGAGAGGAGTTGTGGTATTGTATGAGGAAGTCGGAAGTGGCAGAGAAGTATGTAAGAGTGGTACAGGATATGTACGAGGGTAGTGTGACAGTGGTGAAGTCTGCAGTGGGAGTGACAGATCCATTTAAGGTGGAGGTGAGATTACATCAAGGAACAGCTCTGTGCCCTTTCTTATTTGCAATGGTGATGATAGTTTGACAGACGAGATCAGGCAGGAGGCCCCATGAACTATGATGTTTGCAGATGACATTGTGATCTGTAGTGAGAGTAGGGACCAGGTTGAGGAGACCCTGGAGAGGTGGAGATATGCTCTAGAGAGGAGAGGAATGAAGGTCAGCAGGACTAAGACAGAATATGTGTGTGTGAATGAGAGGGAGGATAGAGGAATGGTGAGGATGCAGGGAGTAGAGTTGGCGAAGGTGGATGAGTTTAAGTACTTGGAATCAACAGTTCAGAGTAATGGTGAGTGTGGAAGAGAGGTGAAGAAGAGTGCACAGGCAGGGTGGAATGGGTGGAGAAGAGTGTCAGGAGTGATTTGTGACAGACGGGTACCAGTAAGAGTGAAAGGGAAGGTCTACAAGAGGGTAGTGAGACCAGCTATGTTGTATGGGTTGGAGACGGTGGCATTGACAAAAAGGCAGGAGTCAGAGCTGGAAGTGGAAGAGTTAAAGATGTTAAGATTTGCACTGGGTGTGCCAAGGATGGACAGGATTAGGAATCAGTATATTAGAGGGTCAGCTCAGGTTGGACGGTTTGGAGACAAAGCCAGCGAGGCGAGGTTGTGTTGGTTTGGACATGTGCTGAGGAGGGATGTTGGGTATATTGGGAAAAGGATGCTAAGGATGGAGCTGCCAGGTAAGAGGAAAAGAGGAAGGCCTAAGATAAGGTTTATGGATGTGGTGAGAGAGGAAATGCAGATGGTTGATGTGACAGAGCAATATGCAGAGAACAGGAAGAAATGGAAACAAATGATCCGCTGTTGAGACCCCTAACAGGAACAACCAAAAGAGAAGAAGAAGAAGTTTAATTACATCATCCTAACAAAGGTAAGTAAAGCAAGCTAGATCTTTATCTCCCTAGATTGTAGCAAGAAAAAACTCCCAAAGACCATAATATAAAAGAAGCCCATAGGCTTTAATGATAGAATGCAACACACAGTTAAAAAAGCAATACAAACTAATACAACATAAAAATACATCCCAATCACTTTAAAGTGGAAACACAGTGAGATCAGAAATCCACAGAAACCTAAGATACACAACATAACTGAATAAAAAAAATACCACATCATCCCCCACCTAAACAAAGCATAAAACTTTCAAAACTAGCATTTATAAACCTAACACAGTAGTAAAAAAATCACAAAACTAACAATTGCAATCACAAAACAAATGTATAGTTGCAAAATGTCCACTTTCCTGTAACAGTAGATGTTAATAGTATGCATTGCCTTATAGACATATGGGTGTAGTGCCCTGTTACCCTCCCTCTGTCAGTCCATCTAAGTTCAGAAATCCTCCCACTGCCTGTCTGCGAGTGAGAAGGATCAATCACCCAGTAGGACCAGAACAGCCCTTCACACTCCCAGGCAGACCCCTTTCAGTTTTCTAAGGTCCAACAAGAAGAGAAGATGGAAACACAAGCTTACACACACACACACACACACACACACACACACACACACACACACACACACATACAAACACACTCACACACACGCACGCACACACATACGCACACACACACCCACATACACACACACACACACACACACACACACACACACACACACACACACACACACACACACACACACACACACACACACACACACACACACACACACACACACACACACACACACACACACACACACAACACACACGCAAAATAAAAATGTACGAACAAAAACACAACAGTTACTCCAACAACCAATGATATACACTCAACAACAAAGTGATGGAGGGAGGGTACTACCAGTAAGACAGTGAGTTCTATGAACATCTACCATTTCAGGTAAATGGAACTTGCACAGCTGTAACTTGATCAAAAAAACACATTGTCTTACTAGCATATGGTTAGATCTCCAAAACTTATCCAACCTGGGGGGAGGAAGGATACGGGTCCAGGACCCCCTGGAGAACAGCCCTCATGAAGCCTGTTCTGGATCTAGAAAAAACATTCAGGTTTGTAGTGCTTCACAAAGGTATAGACAGAGGATGAAATTGCTGCCCCTAGAATACGTCTGGAGTCCACTCCTTTCCAATATGCCACTGAAAAGGAAAAGACACTGGTGGAATGTGCCTTCACTTTACCTGGATTCCCCCTTTCCATGGTGGGTGCAACAAAAAATAATATCAGAGGGCAACCAACATGCAATGGATTGCGTACAGTCATGCTGACATTTCTTTGCCCCAGAAAAGAGAATAAAAAGCTTTTTAGTCTTCGTACAGGGCTTTGCTCTGTCAAGGTAGTACTTTACTTGAACTGCCTATGCACATCTGTGGTATGAAGTATCTTCTCTTCTTTATTCTTAGGTTCTGTAAAGAACACATGGAGAGTAATATACTGAGCACTTTCATCTTGAAAGGATTAGCGTGCAGCACAATCCTATCCAGTAGGAAATCAGATAACATTGTCCTACCATGAGTGCTGATGTCAGACAAATAAGCAAAACCATTTTCCACGAAAAGAATTTGAGATCAGCTTGAGATGCCAATTCAAAAGGTGGTATGGTCAATTTTATTGCGAACATAATTTAGGTCTAACACAGGAGGAATTTGCTTGTTGGGGGGGGGGTCTCATATGCAATACTCTCTTCATGAATCGCTTTACCAGCAGAGAAGAAGAGTGAGATGGATCCACTGGCAAGTAAGCAGAGATAACCACTAAACAGAACTTAATGGATGCATATGATAAGCCATCCTGAAGTACCTCACAAGTACCCAAATGGCATCAGGAATGACTCATCCTGGTTGTCAGTTGAAGTTGCTCCAAATTGGGGTCAACCAGTTGCCCCTGAGAATTTGTAAGCAGATCCAGTGTGTGAGAAAGTCAGTGGTAACTGCCTTTCGCTAGTACCATTACCAGACAGATAGACCCAATGTTGTCTGGGACAACAGGGGGTCATCACAATGATCTTTGGCATTTTTCTTTGAAAGGTCAGAAAAATCTTGTGAATCAGAGGAAAGGGTGGAGACACATATAGGAATATTCCCATCCAAGGGAAAGAGAATGTATCTGTCCTCCAAGCGTGGCTGCAAGGATGTCTGGAACAGAATTTCTCCAGCTGTCTGTTTTTAAACAAGGTGAACTAATGTATTTGATGCGTTCCTCACATCTGGACTAGATCCTAGAAAACCATGGCATTGAGCTGCCACTCTTGCTGTTCTGCCTAAGATCTGCTTAATCTGTCTGCTACATTATCAGATGTACTTTGACTCCTACACATTTTTCACCCTCTTTTAATCGTAGGAATCCTAACAAGTTTTGCTCTCCTCTTCTGTCCCTATTGCTAGTGATTTCTTGGTATGAAGCTAAATTCCTTCTTGAACTCATCACAAATCCAAGTCAGCATCATGTCAACATCTTCTAATAATAACATACAGTTCTGTGCAAACAGGTATCCACTACCATTTTGCCTATCACTCCTCAGCTTTCTATCAGTCTATTTATTCTGGGTGCCATTTATTCTACAAACTGAATAAAGATCACAGAGGACTGCAGACTGTCCTGTTTTGTTAATCTCCATAACCTCACCTTATCAGACAAACCTCTATTAACCTCATGTCTGAACACTCAGTTTCTCATATAATACACTTGTACTCCATGAAGCTGTTTCTTCTCCTAATACTTGTTCCAGTGTCATCATAATAAAGTCCTAGCTCAATGAATCAAAAGCCTTATGGATGTCCACAAATACCACCCCTGCCGTTTTCATCTTTTCCCTTTTATGCCATCTCTTGGAATGTAAAAAGAATCCCCAGATCTGATGTGTGGATAATGTACCATTCTCATAACCCACTTGTTTCTCCTGCTGACTTTGGTAATAGCATATTCAGTCTAGTTGCTTACATTCTAGCTTTAATTTTCACATCACTATTGCACATAGTTCTCTTCCTGTAGTGGCTCATATTTCTGATATATATTTTGCTTGGTCAGTAATAGAGATCTTGTCAGTAGTCACTGTCCTGCATCCCTGAAAACCTTGCATGGTGTTAGTAGTAGTAGAAATGGGCACTATTCTTTCTTCATCATCTGCTTAAGTAGGAATACTTTGAGTATTTCCATCCATATAACCTTTCCTGTTTCTTCCAGACTTTAAATATGTTGACATTCTCACATTTCAGTTTGGTTGAACTCAAATAATTCCATACAAGTCTTACCAGTTTTAAAATTCATCTGTTTCCTTTCTCTCATAAATAAGTCAGGATATTGTCTCCTGGTGATAGTTTAGTAATTCTTAGCACTCAGGAAATTCCTTGCAATTTCACACTTGTTTGTAAAACAAACAAACAAACAAACAAACAAACAAACAAACAAACAAACAAAAAAACTTAAAATTTCCATTCATCTGCTAGCTGAGCTGGAAGATTAGAGGACTGTAGTGATTTCCAAAGGCATCCTTAGGTCACTGGTTCAATTCTAGCACGAAAAGAGTTTGCTTTCTATAGCATTGGTGGTATACTGTTGAGCATAACTGCCTCCTAAGCAGCTGACCCAGGTTTGATTGTTGGCTAATGCAAGAAGTCTGCACAATGGTGCAGTTGACAGAAAAAAAATGCACTGGGATTTAAAGTTAGCATAACGATTAAGTTGGTTATCTCACAGACACAAGGTACAGGGTTTAATTTTCGCCTTTAAGGGAAACTGCCTAGGCTTAAAATGTACTATAAAAAACACAAATGCACCGTCAGAAAACAGACTTGAATACAACAAAGCTTTTGGTTAAACAACCTTTCTCAATGCTAAAACAGTACGCATCATAATACAATACATTTAAATAAGAGCCAAAAGGTAACCACAGCCAACAAATCACATTGTATCATTAATTAAAACTTTTTCTAAAAACTATTAAAATCATCCTTAAAGGTGTAGGCTACAAATTTTGCTCTTGGATTTTAACAAGCACAGGCTTAATGCTAACCACTTGTTTATGCCAGGTTCTGAATCTGCATGAAGCCTGATAATCCACTCATGTTCTTTATTCTCGAGATGGTTATTCACATCACCTCCTCTAGGCCTCTTCTGTACAATATCCATCACTCTAAATTTAAAACTGTGATCTGCACCATTATGCATAATATGCTTAAACAACACATTCTTTTCATTATTTCTTCTTGTCTCAGACTTGTGCTCTGTAATACGCTCTTTCAGTTTCCTTGTAGTCTTCCCTATGTAAAATGAGTCACATTTTACACATGTAGCAAGATAAATCATGTTAACACTATTATAAGTGGCAACACAATTTAAAATTGAACTCATTATTAAACACTGGGTGGATGAATTTACCGCTATCATGCTTGACAATATCTCCACAACTACAACACATGCATCCAAATATACCAGGCTTATTGCCAGCTTAACGTTTGTTATATCTTTAAAGTCTTTATAACATAACCTTCTCTTTAGACTCTTTAAATTTCTGTATGAGAAAAAGGGTCTGTCTTCTAATATAATAAGCAGTTCAGGTGCAGCCATAAGTATAGGCCAATTCTTTTGTATAATTTTCCTTATCTGATCTGTTCTTAAACTATAAGTGGTTGTGTATCTAATTTTATCAGTACAATTTTTTCTAACTACAGCTTCTTCCCCTCCTTTAAAAATTGGTTTCATAACATTACCTCTACATAACCTCACATCTTCTGCTATTTTTAAAACCTCCATATAATCGTAACCACTAGTCACAAATTCTCCTACCATCTCATTCAGTTGTTCAGTAAACCTTACATCATCTGTATTCAGCCTACTAACCCGACACATCTGAGCTTTTATTACTCCTGAGAAAATATGGGGAGCATGTAAACTTTGCCTATGCACATATCTATCCACATGAAAACTTTTCTTATGTATACTTGTTTCCACTCTATCCAGTTGTTTTTTCTAAATGCACATCAAGAAAAACTATCTCAGTAAAGGAATCATTCATTTTCAACTCAAGAAATTCAGTGGTATTATTTAAATAAGCAACATAGTTCAACAATTCATCAACTGTACCGTTCCATACAAAAAAGCAGTAATCTACAAATCTAAAATATAGTTCAACTTTTCCACATAAATCATTTTTATTACTAAAAACATATTTTTTCTCCCATTGGTAAAAAAAAAAACTGTATTTGCATAGGTGTTGGCCACAGGTGTCCCCATGGCCATACCAGATAAATGCAAAAACGGCTCATTATCAAATAAAAAACGTTTTTGGTTAAAACAGTTTCTAATAATGTGCAAATATCTTGCACCTTTGCTGTCAACATCCCTACTTCACCAGTAAGGAATTCACATACAGCCTCAACCCCAAATTAATTTGGTATTACAGTAAATAATGATGTTATATCTAACGTCACAAACACATAGTTAGAATTCAAGTTTTTATCATTTCTTTTAATAAACCAGTTCCTCAGTCTAATAAAAAAATCAGTAGTGTCCTTAATTACACAAGGACATAAATACAAATGCTGATGCTGACTAAGAGACAGCTATAGATAGATATAGATAGATGGATAGATAAATAAATATATATATATATATATATATATATATATATATATATATATATATATATGTGTGTGTGTGTATGTGTATATATATATATATATATATATATATATATATATATATATATATATATATATATATATATAAATTTTGATAGATGGATAAAACTTGTGCATCACCACATGGGATCCATAGTAGTCGATAAATGTAAACAAATTTAGTTAATGGGTGGTAATGAAGTTGTACCAGTCAACATATATGCACAGAATACTTAGGATTAAAATGAAATTTCTAAATGGGTTTCCTTTAGTTTTGAAAGCAGTCAGAGAAGTCCTCAACTTTCTATATGAAAAAAGACAAACGTCTAAGAGATCTTTTAAACAAAACCCAAGCACAGATAAAGAATAAGGGGGGTATGGTGAAGTACAAAACTTGCATGATAGTAGGCATATTTCAAAATTTCTTGACCCGGTTTGTTCTACTGTCCCCATGGTCACTTTTCAAAGAATTTCCTTTACTCTTTTTCATTAGGTGTTAGAGGATCTTATACATCCAGCCAAGCTATGACCAACTCAAGTAGATGAGACCTTGATTTAATGTGTCATCTGAAGAATGGCATACTCAGAAATGCAGTACTACCATGATGGTACACTGCACTGTCAGCAATTAATCTGCATGGTGCGGGAATAGAACCCACAGACTTCTGCACCAAAGGTGAGTGTACTACTAGTTGTGACCCTGCCACTGTTACTTTTTATGTTAAAATAAATACATAGTATATGTTAGCTGATGCACAATGTGTAGTCCGTTTTATGTGCTTGGAAAGCTCAGAAGGCTACAATAATAAATTAATGGGCATCTGAATGTTATTCGGACAAATAATGAAAATTATTACTTTTTGAATGCAAAAGCAATAAGGTTGTGAAGATGCTTATTTTAAGTTTGCTGTATTAGACATCATAGGATGAAATTAAAGAAAACCATTTGTAGAAGACATGCTAGATTGGAAGGAATGTCATTAGCAAATAATGCTACATATCTGTATTTCTTCAGGATTGAATGGTGAGAGATTTTCAAGTTTTTCTTAAAAAGACATATTCTTAAACATTAGAGGATGTACTGTGACATTCTATTCATGTAATTAGTCATATAACATGGGAATGCATATGAAGCAGCTTAGGTCGGATGAGCCCTGGGCAGAGGATGTTAGGGGGTACGATTTGGAATGATGATTGATCAGTGGTGCAGTACCAGCATTCATTGTCTGATCAGGACTGCAGTACTGAAGTGTCTACAAGCTACTTACTACAGGTTCTAATAGCAGAACTTGGTCTTTTTTTAGTTGCTCTTCAGTTTGCAGTTAAGGGGCACCATAAAAGCCTCACTATCATGTGCAACCTGGAAATATCTGCCTCCTGTTACTTATCCTGCACTACAAAATCATAGTCAGCACTTCATCAGAGAACTGTCTTCTTACATATAAATCTTCAATCCTGCCTACGGCCTCAGTCCTCAGTCAAGCAATGCTCCTGTCCTCCGCTGTCCAGCCACTTGATTAAATACCTGCAGCCAATCCTTTTTAATACTGTTCAGACAACTGACAACTTGTTACGTACTCAAGCCTTTACCTCCCACTCTACACCACATAGACTAAGCAGTATATGCTTCTGGTACTATCACTTCCCTTTCACCTAACCACTTTAGTCTACTCCACCTACTGTGTACCTAAATGTGAAATGTTCCTTAAAGGCTTTACAATATACTTAATACCAAAACATTATAAATACTATTGTATTTAATTAATGCATTTTGCTTCTGACAACATCACTCCCCTTTCACCTAACTACCTCATTCTACTCCACCTACTGTGTATCTAACCATGAAACCTTACTTAAAGACTTGACAATATATTTAATACCATAAAACTGTAAATACTTACATATTGCAAATTACTCGATTATCATTTTTCTCTCAGTATACCATGATCTGAGGGGAAGTATTAGTTATGTCTGTCACTATTCTTTCTTCTGCATAACTTCTGTTACTTAGAATACTCACCTGGGTGCTGCCTGTTATCTGTGTATTTGTATAAAGACAGTACACCACAGAAGGAATCAGAGACAGGAAATAGTTGAGCACTTTTACCTGTTTATTAAAAGACCTCTTGTGAAGAAATCTTGTAATAAACATTTAGAAGCATTCATCTTTATCCATGGCACTTGTACCTTTTGCAGTTTGTTGTGTGCTTTATTTTTCCATGTATAGATTCTGATGAGGTTAGGCGTATGCATCTTAGTTTCTCTATTATATCTATTTCACCTTGATCCAAATATAACCTGGCTATTCTGTATACTTGTTTACTCAATTGTTACTTTCTCACATCAACTGTAAAATATTGTCAGCTTTGTTTTAAGACTGGATCTAGTCTTGTATCAGTGATTAACTAAGCAAAATTGCCCGACAGGGTGGATGTTACAGGGAAATAATGGATTGACCAGGGGTGTTGTGAGGCCTAATACCATGGGCATTAAATAGCAGATTATGATTTGGTCGTCGATTGTAACTGGGTTATTATGTGCTTGAGACATGGATGTCAAGAAAAATTATCTCAAGAGCGAAGCTCGAGAGGTGAATCTTGGCATCCATTTTGGCAAAACATAATTTCAAATTATGATCATAGGGCATAATTCTTCATAATTCATGGAGATTTGTCTGTTTCTTGTACTTCTTCTTCCAGCTTTTCCTGGTTAGGGGTCACCACAGTAGATTTAGATTTCCAGTCCGCTTATGATTGACAGTGAATTTTTACAGGGTTGAGTTGCCAGGCCAGTGCCTAACCTTCAGAGAAGGCACACACGTATTCACACGCCTACCTGCATGTCTTTTTTTAATGTTCCGTCACTCAGAGGGATGATATGCAGGCTCCACACAGAAGGTACTCCAGCTGAGAATTGAACCAGAGAGCCTCTTGCTGTGAGGTGAAAACACTAACCACTGCACCACTGCAACAGTGTCTGCTTCATATACTACTAGCTACAAAATCATTAAATTAAAACAATGGGAAGTGTTGTGTCATCTTTGAAAGCCAGTAATGCAGTTGGAAACCACATTAAGTCTTTACGTACCCCCTTTGTAAGGGAAACAGCTGGTTCCAAAATAAGTTTTTCGTGACTATAATGAAGACAGAGAAAGAAAAGGAGTTGAAATTAACCTGTTTCATATTCAGTTGCTGCTATTTACACCGAAATATCAGTTAAATAATAGTTTGACTCAGTAATACTAGAGCACCTGATGGGATCTTAACAATATATCCAGAACTTAACAACTGTTAAGCACCCTAATAAGTGTTGTTATGGTCAAGTCTTCCTCTACAGTACTGCTGAACCAGGATGTTATTTAACCCACATTTTAGTGTAATAATGCCTCTCCATGCACTTCATTCATATATCACCCACCCGGTCATTAATGTGCTTAGAAAATGGGCTCTGTATTTCCATTAATGATTCTTTCTTATTGTATGTTGCGCTGTACTCTTCTTCTTTTGTTTAAATTAAAAAGACAATCCCCTTTTTTACTGTTAGAGATATGCACTGCTTTACTTTTTCATCTTAAATGCTTACATGGATAAGTTGCTTGTCTAGAACAGTATATATACGGAGATAGCGGTTCCCCATGGTCGGTTTTTCGAAAGTCGATCATATGGTCTCGGCCATATGAAAGTCGACGTTCTGAAAAGTTGACCATGTGAAGGACACCCATATATAGATAAATAGATATAAAGTATTTTATTTAAATTAATGCACGGTGGAGTGGAATAAATGGGAATGTCAATACTGGATTGCAAAGTAGTTTTGTGCATACCACACTTGGATTTTGGTTTGCTTTATAGTATCTAATGTAATAAAAGCAGGAAGGAATTAACATGCAGGTTAGACGGCTACCTTCACTTTCATTGTTTTAGATAAAATTCAGACAAAACATTTTCTACACAGTATTTTCTTTCTTTAAAATATATAGCCTGCATGCTGCATGGAGAAGTTTGCATTATATATAAGGGATTGTTACTGCCTGTGATATACATTAAATATAATGGATTGACGATATTTGGGTAAAATGGTTTTCGGACGTAAGCATACAATTAACATGTATCAACTGTTTTTAACCGATGCTGCTTATGTACCAGTGGAATCCAAAGAAAAGTCAGAAGGAAATAATGCAGGTATGTGCATACAGTGATGATGATGATGATGATTAATTTTGTGAAGTGATTTAGGTTTTATAAGATCAGCATAAATAAAAAAAAGTGTGAAGTTTCCAGTATTTCAGCTAGCAGTTGTTGGCAGCTATTTCCTTTTTAAGAACATTTGTTTGACTTTGCTTCACTTTAGTATCATTTTTCTATGTGCAAAACTTGAACTTTGCGGTGGAAAAAATGAACACTACAGTATAACTTTGTTGTAATGTTATACAGTGAAGAGCAGCAGACAAATACTTTAGTTACATTGTGATTTAGGAGCCTGCTTAAATATGGGTTTATTTATTTATTTCAATCTAGGTTTATAGGTAGAAAAGTTAAGTTTGAGTGATGTGATGACACATTTTATATAATACTGTAGCTCTTAATCTTTAGTTTTATATGCTTTTTAATGAATGGGGAGTTGGGAAATGTGGTTGCACTTCTCATGTGGTAAAATTGGCAGTGTCCAGTAATTCGTTTTTGTGATAACGCATGGAATCATTACCATATGTGGTCACTCTTAATTTAGAGCTCTTTCCTCATATATTAATATTCCCCTTTGGAATGTTCAGGTGTTCAGTAGGTTTTTTGTACATAAGCACCTAGCGTTAAACAGACAGTTATCCGCGGTGCCTTTACTTCAAGGAAGTTACACAGTTTTAACAGCTAGAGATGGTACAACAATTGATAAATTGTTCCTGTTACATCATTTGTAAGAATACATGTGACCAGCTGAATGGATAAAGTCACAGGTTTTAATAGATTTCATCAATTTTGAAAAATTTTCTTCATAACAAAATGTACAATGACTATTTGCAGCATCATTAGTATAGACTGAGAAAGCCCAAAATGCAGCCCAGTTGACCTTGACTAGCAGCTTGTGACATCAACAGGAAGGAGGAATGGGTAGATCTACCCTGGTAAAAGGTAAGGCAGAGCCATAAACCTACCCCCACCCCACCTCCCACACACACATATGTATGTACATACATACACGTTTCTCCCATTATCCCTCAGAGGAGGGGAGGTGAGAAAAAGAGCTAGCCATTAGATTCACAAAGATACAAATGGGTGCAGACCAATACAGGCCAGTGGACATTAGCAAGGGGGATAGCATGCTGATCCACCACAGTGATGCAGTTGGATTTTCACCCCCACCCCCCATGGGGGTAGAACTAGGTCATTCAGAAAGCGCTGTAATGGCTGGAATGCTGGTGAGAACAAAAATCATCTTCATGGCTGCCCAAAAAATGGACTTCCTTGGACATCTCTTACCTGGTTTCCAGGTAGAACCCTAGAGTAGAAGAAATAATATTTACGTTTGAGGGGAGGACTGGTGGTCATCAGGAACTGGGTCAAAAATAACACAGAAGCATTCAATCACTGTTGTACTTCTGAGGTGTAATAAATATTTTCCAAACAATTCTTTCATCTTGGACTTTGTGTAACATTCCGACAGAAATCTGAGCAGTTTTTGCAGTAATTTTTTTGGTCTTTTGTCAATTTGAGAAAACTAGAGAAAAAATGTTACACAATATTACACATTAATCTAAATGCAGTACTAGCAATCCCACTTTACAGAAGGGATCCCTTTCTATCTCTTTAAGAAAGTCATTGAGTAAATTGAGCAATTAAATAAAAATGGGCATTAACATTATGTGGGCCAATACTTTTAGTCTCTCCCTTAAAATCCAAGAGTGAAGAAGTAATACCCAGAATTGCTCTGAGCTATTGCACAATGGTACGTCCTATACCCAGCCAACAGATATTACCAATATACTGGCCGACAGATTCAGATCCAGCTATACCCCTTTCTCTCCCCCAAAGGACCAATCACAATACCAGTAGATTGCCAGGCACCCAGTATTACTGCTGCAGAGGTTAAAACAGCACTGTCCAAGGCCAAGAATACAGCTTCTATGGGACCTGACAATATCCCTGGCTGTATTCTACATGAACTACAGAGTGAACTGGCACTTCACCTGTGTGTCCTGTTCAATCATAGCCTCAGCTCAGGCTTTGTCCCTACCAAATGGCGCACTGCTACAGTCATCCCTCTCTACAAAGGAGGAATGACTACAGACCCTGGGAACTATCTCCTTATTAGTCTGATGATTCTGATATACAAAGCAATGAAACACATCATCATGGACCTAATAAACAAGGATATAGGGAATCCCCAAACTCTGGATCTCACACAGTTTGGTTTTATGAAGGGTAGATCATGCCTGCTCAACCTAGTTAACTTTTTTGAGTCAGTCACCAGAGCTGTCAATAAAGGCAAGGTGGTTCATACAGCCTACCTTGATCTGGCCAAGGCCTTTGATACCATTCCCCACTCAGGAATCATAGAAAAACTCACTAAGCTAGACATCAACCCCTATATCACTAGGTGGGGTACAAACTGGCACACTCACAGATAGAACCCACAGTGTGAATGTAGCTAACTCCAAGTCAGACTGCCAATCAGTCACAAGTGGAGTCCCACAGGGTTAAGTCCTGGGTCGTCTCCTGTTTGGTATCTACTTCTTTGAAGTCCAGGCCAACATGAAGGGACTCTGGCTGGCAAAGTTTGCAGACAATTGCAAGTTGGGGGCTATTATTAACTCTCCAAGTGATGTTGACATCCTAAAGAAAGGCCTCACTGAGACCAATGACTGGTGTCGGAACCATGGCCTTATTTATGTATTTATTTATTTATTTCAGTTTGATGACTGGGGAGGTCCACTGGGCTCAGGGAGCCCATTTTCAGTGGAGGCCTGGGGAGAAAAGCTCCGCATTACATAGTGTATTCACAGTTACAAAGTAAAGAAAACACAATTAAAATATCTCCGCATTACATGGTGCATTCACAGTTACAATCAAAGTAAAGAAAACACAATTAAAATATCTCAGCATTACATAGTGCATTCACAGTTACAATCAAAGTAAAGAAAACACAATTAAAATATAATTTTGTGCCAGAGAACAAAATAAATTATTTGGTTACATAGTATCAAGATATTTAGGATGGCATTATAAAGTGTAGGTACAGATAATTCATAGTAAAGAAATCATGGTGACAGTTTTATTTTAAGCTAAGGAACAGGAATAAGTTCCTTGATTATAAGGCATCTGAAATTTAGGAAGGCAGAGAAAACTAAGATGTGATGGGGAAAAGATTAAGAAGCGAAAGAGAGCAAAATGTGGTAGAGGTTAATTGTGGGTTGTACAGTTGTGATATTTACATTATTTACATTTAAGTTAAGTTAGGTTTGTGCTCAGAGTTAGACAAGAGTTTAAGGGGAGGAAAAAGTATTATGCTATGTGGGGATAGAGCAGTTGCATTTCCTGTTAGAGGAAAGGTTGGAGTGTAGCAGAGTTTTAAAGGTTTCAAAGCTTTCACAAATCCTTCGAGATGATGACAGAGAATTCCATTTTTTAGCTAATGAAAAGTATAGCAGAAGCTGACCAGCAGGACGACTGGGTTTGCGGACAGTGACTAGGTTTTGGTGGGTTGATCTCAGAGTTCTCAGAGGGGTGTATGGTTAGAGGATATTGGTTAGAGCCTGGCACTTAGTAGGTTGAAAAATTAGTCTGTGGGCTGTAGTAATTTGGAGATAGTCTAGATGGTTGGGGAGTTAAAGCCAATTTAACAAATGAAGGACAGTACAATGATGGGAGGAGAATTTGGCTTTGGTGGCAAATTTAGAAATCTATTATACGTCCTCAAAATGACTGTGATTTTTTTCAAACAAGGAGAAGCAAAAAACAGTAACAGCAACACTCAAATGGAAGTTACAGGAATTTAGAACAAATGCACAGCTCATCTGTATGTCAATTCCTTAAGCTGGAATGCCCTCCAGCCAGGACTTCACTGTTAATCTCAATAGTTTGCATATGAATGCTTCTATACTTTAAATTCATTCAGTGTTTTCATCTAGCACATTGATTTGATGCATATTTTGCTCATTTTGCTCTTAATCATTTTTACTCCACAACCAGCCCCCCCCCCCATACACACAAATATATATGTGCATAGAAATCAGTAGTGGATTAATGTATTTTTCTGGTAATTTATTGCTTAATTAACAAACGTTTATCAGACATTTTGCAAACATGCCTGTTACCGACATATTTAACTGTAGTATTTTTTTTATTTTGTGTTGTAGATGGTGCACTACTAATGATAACAGAAGGTCCCAGCATTACAGACCATGAGGAATTAACAGTGCTCCTGCCATGTTACTTCAGTACTGACTCTGAGACCCTGGACTTGAATCTTCTCACAGTATACTGGAAATTCCAGGGAAATGACGTGGCCAGATTTGCTCATAATATTCTCTTTAATAGCAGAAGGGTTTGGCTTTCTGTGAATGAGCTAAACAAAGGCAATGCTTCACTGATACTCACAAATGTTTCACCAACAGATGAAGGGGATTATGTGTGCGAAATCAGCTATATGCCGCACATTAAACTAAATATGACTGCCACTTTAAATATTGATGGTAACAATGCATTTTTTCTAACTTTAAATTATATACACCGCGTTTTCATTCTCATTAGACATTGGTGGGTTGAAATGTACTGTATTTGTGGTTTGTAAAATGCATGCTTTCCAACATTTGAATAATGTTTTGTAGAGCTAATGTATTTGTGCGAAGTAATACTTTAGTTTTTATTTAGCAATTTATTAATTTGTTAACCACCCAATTTTAGTATGAGTTCAAAACTGATGCCTTATATCATATGGTTTATTTTCCCATTATTAAGGATCTGTTTTGATGCCAAATAAAAATTGTATTGGGTATGATATTAAGCAAGTTAGTTTTGAGTATAACCTAAAGGCTGGATTCATGAATGCCTACGGTAAGTATATATGAGGTGTACACCGTTCTAATGGACAATACAAACATTAACTCCCACCTTCTTCCTCTTAATTTTTATTTTCCTTCCAATTTTCCTACAATATCCTTAAATATCAAGGGGCATTCATAAAGGTTACTACAAAGTGTAGACTACATGTACACTTAGTGTAATCTTTCTGAGTGAATAGACAGCATGGAAATGTGATAGGGATGTTCTTGAATACAGATCATGTACACTTAGTGTAGGCATTCATGAATCTGGCCTTAAATGTATTTTACAGTTAACAGCAGCAAAATGTAGTTCTAGTTCTCTACTAATTTCTTATTTTTATTGAATATTTTACAAACTACTTTACTGAAATCACAGGGAGGGCTAAGTGGTAGTCTCACAATTAATTACAGCAGCATGCATAAACATCCACATGTGGTAGTCTAAGAGCCAGTTAATGAAATGCAGATCTAGCATGTCTAGTCTAAGAATCAATTAATGGAATGCAGATTCTAGCATGTCTAGTCTAAGAGCCAATTAATGAAATGCGGATTCTAGCATGTCTAGTCTAAGAGCCAATTAATGGAATGCAGATTCTAGCATGACTATTAAGTTGTATCCAAAAAGATAAAGGTATCTGTTATTTTCCTTATACTCTTGTACTAAAGTGACTATAATCATAGCTATAAAACATATTGGGACTTACACAGACTTCAAGATGAATGTATTAATCCCCTAATTTACAACAGAACTGACCAGCAAAAGAAAAGGTATTCCAGCAATCTTTGTAGCATCTTCTGTATGCTTTACAGAACTTAACTTTAACAAATTTTTGCTCGTGGCCCATATATAATTAGTATCACACATACTTTTTTGGCATCTAAATCTCTATAATCTCTGTTATTATTGTAATTATTTAACTTGGATAAGACAGCACTTCGGTGCTGATGACAAGCAGAGTAAACAGAAGGCCTAATAATCAAAAACCTTAGCCATCCAATAAGGGGGGAAGCTGGCATAGATACAAGGTACCATGAACAAGCAGTTTTAATACTCTGCTGTAACAATATGTCTTATTCTAGCTGGTACAGACATACATCTTCAGAAGGGGGAAGATGGATCTAAGCTCTAAGTATTAACAGTGCTTGACATTCTTTTGCCCCCCCCTTCCCAGACATTGTACAAATACTAAGTGCCATCAGTGATATTGTATAGAGCTGTCCAATAGACAATGCCATTCTCTGTCTGTTCTGTTTAGTGAATGGTACTAGATTCTGCCATATTTAATTTAAAGGCCCATATTCTATTTAAATAGCCCTAATCTCCTCTTTTTCTAATGTATTTCTCAAATGTGTGCCAACATCTACTCCATAATCTAGGGTTCCAGCAGCTGCATTAATATTTTTCCTTAATTCTCTAACCTTTTTCCTTAATTCTCTAACCTGTCAATCCATATTACTGTTCCATAAATAGATCTACTAGTCTGGGTTGTGTTCTAGCATGAATTACCTATGGGTTGCATTCCTATAGTGGTATAGATTATTTGACCACAGCCATAAGTCATGGGATGGTTTCCTAAGTAATACATTTGTGTGTTGGGGGAATGGTGACCACGCCATACAAACAAATCCATTCTCAGCATCTGCAGTTTCTGTATCGTAGTGGCTAGTTGAATCTGTCATAGTTACCTGCTCAGAAAATGAACATGGGGAGGAATGTAACATTAGCTGTATTAAGTTACATCAACCATGGAAGATGGAGTGTTCTCCACTCATCCACTTCTTTCATCACATATTCCATTAGCAGCATAAGATTGGATACAATTTATTTATCCCCTCTGTAGCCAAAATTATACTTAGATATTTGAGGTTTGTCCTCATAATTAGTGGGAGTAGACTCAACTGCTCTGTAGGACTTCATAAGCTATACTGTGGGAGAAAATCAGAAATTTCTGTAGAGTCAGTGTTAAAGTGAGTGGAGAAATGTTAAGAGTTGTAAACGGTTTTATGGTCTGAAATGTACAAGGATAAAAACATCCACAAATCATAGCACAATTAGACAAAGGCAATATTCTTGCTGAAAATTGACATCAATTCAACATTCCAGGCATGTGCCTTTGGCTAAGTGAAAAGAAGTTGAGATGTATGTTAATAGATATCTGGGCCATTAGGGTGCTATAATATTGTTGGCACTTTTTCATGACACTCCCTGTACTGCTTTTGGGATATCTCACAAAATGGCCTTCCTAGACAAACATTATCCAAATGTCCAGAAATACTGCAGATACTGAGGCTCTATGTTCCATGTACTACTGGGTGATAGTTATTCATACAGTCCGCAATAATGCTGCAGACTCTGACCTAATGGAAATGGCTAATATCCTATCTGACAAATTTAGAGTAAGTTTTATTCCACCTACAGTTATAGCTATTCTACAGGTTCAACAATTACAGTAATTCCCTTTAATTACTATGGAAAAAGTTCTCTAAGCCCTCCAAAATCTAACCTTACTTAATCTCTTTCTTTCTTTATTTGGTTTTGTTTACTGAGAAAGTCCTACTGGGTACAATGCCCATTGTAAGCAGAGGACCATGGAGAAAAGCTCCAAAAACAGTAGATGTACAAATATAAGAACATTTAAGCATGGTCTACAGAAGTATGTACAAAAATACTTAAATTCAGTAAAGCTGAATAATCAGGAAATATCATAAAAAGATATAAAGTGCAATAAGGTCTAAGAAGTAATATTGGTTGCATATTGCAGAGCATTAATGAATAAGGAAATTATCAATATTATAACATCACTAAGGAGTACAGAATATCAACATTTGGTAGCTAAAGTAATGAGATATGCATCAATAATCATGCTGATTTAGATTAAAAATGGTTCCGGTGGGGCAGCTAAGGATATGTGGGAAGAAGCTAAATGAAAGATAATACAAAAAACTGAGAAATTGGAAGTTCTTTTATATTGATAATGGATAACAAAATACAAGCAGTTAAAATGTTTTTAGTCCCTTTAGTTTTATGCACAGGTCAGGCATATTTTTATCAACCAGTGGAGAAGCTGTGGATAGCAATTAATAAAGAGCTGAAGGATTTTGTCTGGGAGCGGAAGATGGGAAGAGTCAAGCGGGATAAGCTGATCTTCCAGTAGAACAAGGCAGCTTAGAATTACCTGATTTGAAGGGGTACTCAGAGTTACTAAGTTAAGGCTCCTATACATAGCATAAGCAGTAACCTATAATTCAAAGTGGAAAGGGATGATGATGTAACTGGGTGGAAAACTCAAGAAACAAGGAGAAACTGAGATTTTGAATGTTGATCCTTATGAAGAATAACAACAACCATACAGATTATTATATTTTTGAATATTATATACATAAAGTAGCAGAAAGTATTCTAAGAACTAAACCAACAAAGGAATGAAGAAAGGAGATTCTGCCAAGCGGGATGACTGCAATTAGGGATACAGACAATAGGCAAGAGACGGCTGGAATTTATTGGAGAAAACTGTCAAAATTACCAAGGTATGGAGAGCAAATAATTAGAGAGGGAAAGATACTAGAATGGAAAGAGGACAACAATTTATTTGGACTGCACTATAAGAATCAATCAGAGGAAGTTAGAAAGGATTGAGATGATGGAATGGATAAGCAGTACATAAAGAAACAATGGTGGAATATATGTATGTCTCCCAAATATGCAACAAGGTCTAGAAGATTTAGGATCTTTGCTTAGAAGTGTTTGCATAGGTATTTTTATACCTCAAGTAGACTCCAAAGATTTTTTCCTCAGGTAGACAGCAAATGTTGGAGGTGTGATGAGGGAAGAAAGAGGAAATTGTGAACATATTTTCTTGGAGTATAATGAGCTGGCAGACTTTAAAGATTCCCTGCAGACTATTTTGTCAGAGATACTGGTTGAGCAAATTGGTGTAACTAAGGAAATGATTTTTGTGAGCTATGATACAGAATTGGAAGTGCATAGGCTTTGATGAATCTAATTATGGTGGCTGACCTAAAACAATTACTAGAAAATGGAAATCAACATCTAAACCAACTGTACTAGAAGTAGTGAATATAGTAACAGAGATAAAACAACTGGAAATGGGATCTTTAGAAAAGGGTAGCAGCAATTTACATAGAAAAAAACGGAAATTATGGGAACAATACATGCAGAGGAGGAATGAAGTTTAAAAGAAGGCATGATTTGAATGAGCTATGTAATGTTTGACTGACAATGACTGGATAGATTATAAGTGATGTCTAATGTTTGCAACTAGAATTATGTCAATATGGTTTGTGATGTATAATATTTGCAACTAAAATTCTGTAAATATGGTTTATTTTTCATTTATATAAAGTATGACTGCCTATGTCATACGTGATAATTTAATAAAGATGTTTCCTGTTTAAATAAGTATATAATCATGCTAATTTGTAAGTTAATTAAAGGGACAAGAATCTAACCTCCCCACTGGTTTATATTCCTGAAGTCTGGAAAACAGCCATTACACAAAGCCCAATCATGGAGTCTTGTAACTATTGATTTATTAATTTCATTAGACTCACGTGTAAAACTATGGAGGACACTATCAAAAGCCTCATTACTCTGCACATTGAGAATCTCTTACCCCTGGATCCTCACTAATCTTACTTTGCCAAAGGGAGGTCCTGCCTTTTTAACCACATTCATTTATTTGGAAAAGTAACTGAAACAGTAGATAGCAGTTATGTAATGCATATAGCATATCTGGGGCTGTCATAGGCACTTGATGCTATTCCCCAAGCAATCATTACTGACAGACTTGTAAATATGAATATAAATCCTTATGCTGTGCGGCGGATAAATAACTGGTTGTCCGACAGAAGTCAGATGGTTAAAATCACAGGTACTACTTCTGAAAGCAAAAATTTACCAGTGTTGTAGCTCAGGGCCCCGTGTCGGGCCCTGTCCTATATGGTATCTTCCCTCAGACCTTCAGGCCAATACTGCTTGCCTATGATTATCTAATTTTGCAAATGACTGGAAAACTGATGTAATTAATTGATCTTCCACTGTCTCACAATTTCTCCATCACAGGTTAGACCATGTTAACTACTAGTGCAAAGACAATGACCTCAAATTACATGTGGAAAAATGTAGCACAGTTCATTTTAGTAAACAAAACATTTGCAAGCATCATATAGGTGACCCCCCCCCCCCCCGGTCAGACAATGCTGTAAGGGATCTAGACACTTTTGTTGCTATTTCTTTATTGTTTGACCATCATGTTTCCACAGTAGTTCAGAAAGCCTTCTGTCCAGCTTATGTAATTTCCAAAAACATCTCTAGCAGATAAAAATAAGTCTTAATTCTTCTTTACTCTTATCTCATGACTCATTATTGTATATAACACACCTTTTGGTTTGTATTTCTCTAAAATATCAATCATATTGAGGGAGTTCAGAGATTCATAACTAAAAAGATCAGTGGCCTCAAAAATGTTAGTTATCAGGACAGACAGGCAGCCATTTTCTCTCTCTCTCTCTCTTTACAAAGTCTCTTACAGATTGTTCCATGGAGATCTGTGTCTACTCTTTTGAACTATGAAAGATCCAGCCTTCTTTGACCTCATATTCCTTCACAGATAAATGGGATAAATACCCAGTTAAAGGAAATAAACCTTCATCAGATAAGTAAAACACATTTTTGCATGAAAAATTATTATCTCAATGTATTCCTCATCGCTGAAATAAAACTCCCACTACAGGTGACTGCAGCCTTAAATTCTCCCATGGTCTATCTTGTCTTTTTCTCATTGAGGATGGAGGGAGCTTTTAAATGGAGAGTTTTGGCTAGGCTTGTAATGGTCTGTAGACTAATTGCATAAGAATCCATGATTCTCTTTAAAGCCTTATTAATTCTGGGACCGTTTGCTAGTCTTTGACAAAAGATTGTAAAGAATTTTTGAACAAATATGCAAGAAGACCATACATTGTCTTGACAAGATTTCTGCAGTCATCATTTTTCAGGGTGAATAACAGCAGCAGTACTGGTAAGGTATGCAACTGGATGCATGAATGTTTCAAACTCTTTAACTTTAAGTTAATGAATGGTCAAGTATTTTATGGTATGTCATGTTTATATGCCTTATAAAAATTCAGCATTATCCCACCTGGCCCTGTGACTTTGTTGGAGTTAGTGAAATAATTGCCATACAGCTAGAATCCACTTGTAGTTCTTTGCCCTTGATGTGAAGGAGAGTAATTTGGTCAATAACAAAGATAAATAAACAACAAAATAATAACACTCCCCATCCACATAAAACAAAGTTCATCCTTGTCCATTTTCAAGCATAACTTAGATCTATGTATGTGAAACAGAACATTTATCCCCAGGGACTGCCCCCTTTACTACTAACAGACAGATGCAGCTCCTAAATGCTTTATCCCATGCATGGGCCCCCTCAAATTATCTAATATATGATCCCAGTTACTCTCATTAGGGGTAATATATAACTATCAGCCATGGGATGGGTAAGCTCAATATATGACCAAATGGAATAGGTTATTTTGAGCATAAAAAGGGAAACTGGCTAAGCTTAAAATGGCCCACAAGGGCAGCTAACCTAGTGCTTACCTATGAACCAATAGGCCATTTCTTGTCTCTGTCTATGTCTTTGGAGACCTTATTACAGAAATGTGTCAAAAGTTGTGATCTATCAACATTTTCATAAGGGGGATTAACCCCCTTTGCCCAAAATGGCATGAGCTTAGAGTTGATTATATAAAGTGAGTGGTGAAGTTCCTCACACAGGGTTTCAGGAGGCTCTACCTCACCATTTAATATGAAAAATCAAATGCTCATGTCTTCTGTCTGTAAGACAAGAAGCTAGAAATTGTGGGGAGTTTTTATGTTTAACCAATGAAGAAATCTGATACATTCCCATCTCTTATGCACCTTGTCAAACTGACTGATTACATCAGAGCTCCTGCTTTCCTGTTAGTAAAGGGTATAAGAAATTTTCATTTACACAGTCACCCAGGTATATAACATTTTGTATCACCCTCCTCAACAATTTCTTAATGTTGACCTCATTTGCCACTCTCCTTTGTTTCTTCATCAACAGTTAAGGCTAGCTAACCTCCATTCTACACACCTCCACCAATGTCACCCAAAGATACTGCATGAGGACCTTCGCCATATCAAAATGTCTGTAGTAGTTTAAAATACCTACTGTTTGTATAACTCTGCACAAGAAACATGGACCAAGTTCTTGTGGTACAAAGGCCCTTGTATGAATCCTAGTTCTGTCATCTCCAATATACCAAAATTGTGATCTGAGAGATAATTTACATGAATATTTGATTATATTGCTTCAGGTCATATCTCTGATGTAATGATCCAATAATCCAATCTGCAGGCCATCCCACTGAAGATTCCATAACTGTAATGGATGACATAACCTAAAGTAAAACACAGGTATCTACAGAAATTGAAAACCAGCTATCAAAACTAAGCAATGAGTCACACAATGGCTCGTTAAATGCACGTGTACACGTACATACAAACGAAGTGTACAAAGCAATCAGTATGTTGTAAATGTTAAGATACATACTGATACAAAGAACATCAACAAGGCATTCATTAATTGCTATGCTGCTTCATATATTAATCAGCCAATCAAGCACCAAGAAAAAACATTATTAATCCAGCTACCCATCTTGCAAAGATATCAAGAACTCCAATGCAATAACCAGTCAGCACACGATACAGTAGATAATAACAAAACCAAAGGCTGCCTTGTTCCTAGGTTAAGTAGCAAGTTTGTAGTCCTATGCAATAGTGTGGATGGATTTCAGTTTCAAATATGCTTTGTGCTGGGGCATTATTAAAGTTTGTTCTGGAAGAGCCATCAGCTCTCTTGGAATATTCCAAGTCAATACTTTGTTAAACTTGTCATTAAAAAAATAATACAATAAGCTCACAACACGGACAATATCTGGTTAGTCCCATTAGGATCCTACTTGGCCTGTATGAATTAAACACAAAATTAATCTGATTTTCTGATATTTTTGATTGTGTCCAGACAATACTGTAGTTGCATGTGTACATCTAATGTTTTGTAATGTGTCTTATTTTTCAGAGCTAGAAAACAAAGATTTTTTGACAATACCATTACACATGTTATTTCACAAATAAACAAACAAACTAGCAGATATCCTAAATAAAATAAAAGGTGGGATCCAAAGGTACACACCATACCATAAATCAGCTATAGCACAATGTTGTCAATACTGGTGTGCATCATCTGTATTGATAACCCATGAATAGAAATGCCTTATTCCATGGTAACTGTAAAACTCCCCTGTTTAATTCCCTTCTGTGTGAAGAACTGTACAGAGCATGTACCAGTACTACAATAGATCATTTTAACCCTTTGAAAACATCTTCCTTCAAAGAAGAAAATTAAATCTAGAGGACACAATAAATAACAGAATAATGACTGTATTAGTAGACTGGAAAGTGCACAGAGTTCCATCCAAACCAGGTCTGGAGGTATAACATAAGGATATTGTTTATTTTGTCATGATGCCTATACCAAGTAGAATAGTCTTAAAACATTAGCCGGTTATTAGAGGGGACCCAGAGGTGACAGATTTTATTCTTATTTTCTGTAAGGGTGTTAGAAAAATAGATGATTCTCTTTTCTTCACGTATACAGAAGAGCAACATCTTTAAAAGATATTTCTCTGTAACAGGAGCAGTATATGTCCTTGGATTAGGATCTATCACAATATGAATGTAGATGAGTTTTATTATTACTGTAACAAAAAAGTAACTTGTAATTCTCAATCAATGCTGTAAGCTACAAGTTATGAATGTGATGCACCCAAGTGGTGTAAAGTTCAGACTCTGAAAAATTCTAAAGAAAGATTAACTGAAAATGCCAGTGAAATTACACAAGAACTGGAAAAAAATCCTATTGCCACACATTTTACATTAGTGCATGGACGCTGACATGAGACACTAAAGGTTAGTGTTTTGATCAATATATTTTTGAAAAAAGGGAATGATTTTTAAAAGGGTCTATATTAGAACACCGAACATTTAAAATGTTGAGTGTTCTAATATCGAACCCTAGCAATCGAAAATTCAAAACATCGAACATTCAGAACAGCGAATTTTTTCCTAGGGAAAAAGTTTGCTGTTCCAAAACACATACACACAACACAAGCACACCCAACAAACAGCAATCCACACACATACACCTAAACTCTTACACCTAACCCTACACTAAACTATACATACACCACTAACTGTCCACTTACCTTAACCCAAACCCTAACCCTAAGGTCCTTCACTATCGCACAGCCACCTCACCCACACCCTAACCCTAACTCACCTACCTTGCCCTAACCTTCACATCCACACAATCGCACACTTACCTGACCAGTGCCCTAACCCTAACTCACCTAACCTGCCCTAAGCCTCACATCCACACAAGTGCACACTTCTGAACCCAACCCGTAACTGTCCACCAGAGCGCTGAAAATGCCGAAGTAACAGAAACGAACAACCAAATTCTTTCCCTAGGAAAAAATTTGGTTTTCTGTTTCTTCAATATATGGGTCGATATAAGAACACTCAACATCTTGAATGTTCGGTGTTCTAATATAAACCCTTTTTAAATGGAATTTCAGAAGCAAAATTGATTTCAAAATAAAGTACATTTGGACTAACTAATACATTATAATGGCCAGCTAAGTTATGGAACAGAAATTCAAACACTGCGAGGAAAACAAAAATTATGGTAAAATGTAAAAAACTCCAGAGCAGCAATTCACAGAAGTATCATAGAGAAATGGCACTATCATTTAATGGGCAATACAGTAGGTTTTGTACTACATTTAACATGGTGCTTTTAAATTGTTCATAGTTGTTGAACTGATTTAAGCAAAAATTGTATGCTATTGTTAATAGGCTCATTGGTAAGTACCATGCTAGCTGCCCCTGTGGGCCATTTTAAATCTAGCCAATTTCCCTTTTTATGCTCGAAATAACCTATCCCATTTGGTTATAGACTGGCCTTACCTATCCTGTGGTTGATAATTATATATTACTCCTAATGAGAATAACTAGGATTGTACTGTAGATAATTTGAGGGGACCCGTGCATGGGTTAAAGCATTTAACAGCTGTCTCTGTCCATTAGCAGTACATGGGGCAGTCCTGGGGGTAAATGTTCTGTTTCCTAGAAAGAATACTGGTAAATTAATAGATTGATTGATATTAGACTCTGACACCACCTTGAGAAGGAAGGAGGCATTTGTTCATAGCGTCACTCTATCCTTGTGAAAGATCAAGTATGGAGGTTTTGAAGACAAAGCTTGAATCTCTGAAACTCATTAAGCAGAGGTAATAGCCACTAGAAGAACAGTTTTCCAGGTAAGATACTTAAGCTCACATTTAGCTGCTGGTTTAAAGGAGGAATATATCAAACCCTGCAGTACCAAACTGAGATCCCATGGAGGAGATGGGTCCTTAAACAGGGGTCTCAAAAGAAGAGTGCCTCGCAAGAAAGTTCTGCAAAGTCACGTAAGTGCATTCAGGCATGTCTCCTAATGGAAATGCCTGAACCCGCAGCCTGTGAGGCACCTTTGGCTATGTGTGAAATAAGCGTTATGGATGAATTTGAAATAGATTTTAGGGTAGCCAACTGAGAAGTCAAGGGTGATTGGGCCTCTGCAGAAATGGACTCTGAGAGGGTATTTGAGAGTTCCTTAATCAAATCTCTCTGCAACCTTATATAATGTGCCAAATAATTTGGCAACATTACGGAGAAGGTGCCTGAAGCATAGACACACTTTCCAAACTTGTTCATTACCCTAGACTCCCTATTAGGGGGATGAACAGTAGAATTCTGTTCAGGAAGTTCCTTTTTGGTGGCTGCCACCATGATGGGCACCCATTTAGTCCAAACCTCCTTGTCTGAAGGTGGTATCAGAATCTTGCCTGTTCTCCTGGATATGGATTCACCTGTGCCAGATTCCTTCCATGCCTGACAAGAAACCAAATCAATAAGCTTGTCAGTGGGTGGAGTAACCCAGGAGTTAGACGGGCCAGTACCAAAAGCCTCCAGGAATACCGACTTCTCAGATGAAATGTTGCTGGGCATCCAACCACCTCTCTGTCTTAGGATCTCAAGAATGCCTCCAAATGAGACATCTTCAGGAGGTGATCGTGGGGGACCCTTCACCTTCATTAAATCCGTGTCCTCCATGACAGACTCTTGTGGAGAGTTCAAATGCTTCCTCTTACACTTCTTGTTCCTAGGGAGTTTTTTAGTGGGACATTCCTAGGAGGTATTGGATGAAATTGTAATACCCTGATTTAAGCCTGGGGGTCTCAGACTGCCTGTCTCTGTGGTAAAGAATAATGAAGCTCCAAGTGCAGAGACATCAAGGCAGAAGATTGAAGATCTGAGATGGGTGGATCTATCCATTCTTCCAGAGCAGAAAACATGTTCTTCACAACCTTGAAGGCTGATCTTCCCTGACAGAGAGAAGACGCTGGCACCAAGAAGGCAAGATTCTGGGTCACTGCCCTCCCCTGCACTGAAAGCAATTTACCCGAGAAGGATGCCAGAGCCAAGCTATCCAGTGTCAAGACTCCAAGGTGAAGAGATGACTCCAACAACTTTGGAGTCAACTCCAATGCCTTGGATCTGTCAGAGAAGCTTCATCTCCAAGAGCCCTCCTGATTTGACTGAACTGGAGCACTCAAAGTAAGCTTTGGATCCGAAGATAATGTTATCTTCAGATTCGAGCCAGAAGGACCCAGAATGCTTGGATCCAGGGACTCTGAAGCAACCAAAGGAATCAGAGGAGGAACTTGAAGACGGTGTGTAGTTGAAGGACGGACCACCTGACCTGAAGGGTAAGGAGCTGTTATGATTCCTGTCTGACTCTGCACTGAGAGTATCATCTGCACCATTCTTTCCACATCTTCCTCCATCAAACTTCTGGATGAGCAAGTGGAAACAAGAGCTTTTTTTCCCTCAAATCAAATATACAAGCAAAGAGAAATAAGTTCTACAGATCCACTACTACTGGCATGTATTATTGTCATCATACTATAATCGTAGACTTTCAATTTATTTTTACTTTTTTGATGTCAGTTGTTGAGCATGTATAATAAAGAAGGTTTCAATACTCAAACATCAGTAACACAGTACAGATTGTTATACTGCAAAATATATCGTGAACAAAGCTTATCAAACTGTTTGTGAGAAAGGATCTTATTTATATTTTGTACTGTTTGTGAAGGAGAATTCCAAGAGACCTACATAATCTGAGAAAATGACTGACCTAGGAGTTACACAGTTTTACCATCCTGGTGTCCTGGGGTAGTTTTCTTAGCCACTGACTGGATTAATAAGATCACACAATTCTTATGATGGTATATCAACTGCTATCTTCCAGGATATTCTGGGAAACTCATCTTTCTGCTCATACTGTGTACACAAACAGTGAGGGACGGGTAAAGTTTCAGTGTTGTTCCTCTGCAGATTACTGTCTTATTTCACATTAGAAAATGGGATTCAGAAACACACTGGACATCTAAAGTTCCTAAAGGGTACATTAATATTCTGTTGCAGCACAGCACAGACTATACAGACAGAGAAGGAGACATGAAACTAAGAGAAACAGATTCAAAAAATATATTACACAATATTTATAAACTAAAAGAAGCCCAGTATATTGTGGGGTTTAAAAAGTATTTGACACACCCATCTAAACTACCCCGATTTTTTGCAGAATGTCCATATTTTTACCTTGTATTTTTGGTGTATTTCTCATAAAATTTGTAATTTTTCTGGCAAACCTCTGGGGATTATAGTCACTGAATAAAGACAGACATTTGAGTTTCAGACCTCAAAACCATCATAAAATGTTTGTTAACGCAAAACCGATTATTCTATCAGCTTTTTTAATTTATATGAACAATATATAAATATGTGCCTATTTTTAGACCTTTGTCCCCCAGTTATGTTTGGTTTTGTGCAGATTTCTTCCAATAAGAGGTTGAGAGGTATGACTTGCAGGCTACAGAAGATGTAATATCTTATTGCATACTCAGAGTCACTCTCAAAGAAAAGACACCCTCATCTGTTCATAACTGGAAGCCCTCCAGCTGCAACTCGCAATGGCAAACAAAACGTCTGGTCGACTTGCAATCGGGCAAAAAATTTATTTGGGCATGAAGATAAGCGAGCATTTTACATTTTGAATAAGGAGTCAATTCACGCAATAGAAACTTGATGTTTTCTACCTCTCTAGCTGCTGATTCCTTCTCAAAATGCACAATTACAGTTTATTCTCTCATATGTCAAGTTGCTAGAGAAAGAACACTCACCGTACGTCCCATCATTATTGTACATGTTTTCCTCATGTCTGGTACATACTTGCATGTTCTCATACACTAGCTGCTAGAACTAAAGCAGCCTTTTGTTACACACAAAGTTATTTTACTTTTCAAGGATAAGCTCCCCTTATGTCAAACAACTGGCCTCAGCAGATTCTGTAATCAGGTCCCTGCTCTGTGGATTATGAACCTCAGTGCAGGCACGGCTTAATAATATACATCTATTATAAAACTAAATTTCTACAGTGGTACTATTGAAACTAAATTTCTTCAAAGGCACATCTTAGTAATGTACTGAAATTATAATGCTAAATGCTGGGAGTGCCAGCTTTAACTGTAATGCAAACCTATGCATATTATGTAATGCAAATGTATACATATTATGTAATGCAAACCTACACATATTATGTAATGCAAACCTACGCATATTATGTAATACAAGCATACACATATTATGTAATGCAAACCTACACATATTATGTAATATAAACCTACCCATACTATGTATTGCAAACCTATGTATATTATATAATGCAAACCTACGCATATTATATAATGCAAACCCACACATATTATGTAATGTAAACATACACATATTATGTAATGCAAACCTATGCATATTATGTAATGCAAACCTACACATATTAGTGCTGCTGAATCACCATTCATTTTCTGTTTATGAGGGGCTCAAACCACATGCAGAGGGGAAACTGTTTGGAGCCCTACACAGGGGTACCCCGCTAAACACAAAACTGGCTACTTATGTCACAAAATTTGTGTTCCAGCTCATATGTAAACAATCGTTTGGCACCATCTTATTATTCATGGAACACAACCATATCTCCCGTTCTACCCAGGTTATAGTAAAGAACATAAAGACAGGCAATTTTGTCAGTAGGCCAGCAAAGTAATGATAATATTGTGCAGGTACATTTTAATAGTATTTCAGCTTTGCGGGGCTATTCCTGTGCTATCTTACTGCTACTACCTGCTGCAGTCATGAAAGACACAGTGAGGTGCTATGCATGGTGCTTGCCATATTGTTACTTTTATGGCTTTTATTTTAACTTACCACAGTACTTTAATGTTTTTATGTGTGTGTGTGTGTGTGTGTGTGTGTGTGTGTGTGTGTGTGTGTGTGTGTGTGCGTGTGTGTGTGCGTGTGTGTGCGTGTGTTTGTTGCAAATCTGCATGTGCCAGCAGTTATTACTCATTTATTTATTAATTTTTTAATGAATTATATAAGAGATTTTCGAATTTATAAGCGGAATATTACCTGTAACTTGGGCTTTCACTGAACTGATGTAAAGCAGAAGGTACCAGATTGGAGAATATGAGCTGTGTTTAATTCATATTGTTTAGCTCCCTCCAGACTTGTGCCTTTTCTATTATAACTGCGATTGTCTTACTTCCTTGTGTAAGAGTATGCCCCAATTCTTCATGCATATTTTGAATACTACTTCTACATAATGTTTTTGTGAGAGTTTACTATGTTCTGAATTAACCAAACAATGCTATAAAATGCATTTTTTACATTTTCTACCACAAGCTAACTTTTATCCAACATGTGGCTGATGCAGACTTATAGATTGGCTGCACTGGAACTTTTTTCTTTGTTTGGCCATCACTGCTATCATTCTGGTGATAATCACGCATATTGAGTGTATTAAAATTTTTCATATATTTATTTTAGAACAAAAATTAACAAAAAATGATTTCAATCAAAAGTTTCATTTCCTTACTCTCTAATTTGTAGACGTTTTTGTGTTATTTTTCAAACTACAAAAGTATATATACACTAATAATAAAACAAATATAAATATGCATAGTAGCCCAAATGGTTTTAAGGTTGAGTATTAGTGGAAATAACAGATTGGTAAGCCCTCTACCTGTGGTATTAAACCACAAAACAACCTTGGGTGGTCTGGTATTTCCCAATAATGTCTAATCCTGACAGGTATTACTGCTCACATACTGTACTGCTAACCATCCCATGTTTAACTGTATATTTTACTCATAAATGTCTTGCATAATTTAAATGAATTATTTTTCGTTATAGCATATTGATGTTGTATGATTTCTCTGCTTATTTTATATTGTTATTACATTAGAGCTGTATTTTCAAGTACGTTTTACCCTAATTCATTTTCTAGCCATAACGTTTTCAGTATCAATGCAAATTAGCAGATGTTGTGGAAAGATACCATTTATTATGCGGTTTAACAGTGAACTGTTATTTTTGCTCTTGCAGATGGCACACCAAACATAATCGCACGTGGCTCCCTAGTTACAGCCAATCAGGGGTCAGTGGTACTGCTGCCGTGCTACTTCAATATGGATTCAGAAACAATGGATTTGAATCATCTTGTGGTACAGTGGGAATTCCAGGGAAGTCATGTGGCCAGATTTGAGGATAACATTCTGTATAATAGCACAAGGGCATGGCTTTCTGTGGATGAGCTGGAGAGAGGGAATGCTTCCCTGGCACTTGGCAACATTTTACCCAAGGATGAAGGGGATTATGTTTGTGATGTCAGTTACTTTTCAAACATCAACCTAAAAGTGATTGCCACTTTAAATATTGAAGGTAATATATTGTTTTTTTTTTCTTCATGTATTGAAACTACACGATACTGGGTTTAGAAGTTTAAATGTAGTTCTTAAGTTTAAGTTTCTAAATGATGGCTGAATTCATATTCCTATTTCTCTTAGGTTTTAATAAAAATCATGCTTATTTTTTAACTGGTATAAAGTTCATTTATATAAAATAGTATTCATTAAGAATAATGGTTTAGGTTTCATTTATTATTTTGTTTGTAGACCTGATATACCTAACAAGCTCAAATATGGCATCTTATATTATGCTGCTATCTCTTCTTAGACTGTACATACTGTTTTAGTGCTATTCCAAATCCTGTTTTTTTTCTTAATATTTGTTATGGATTCTGTGACATAAATTAATATAACTCGGGGATACCAGTAAAAGTGTGAGTTGTGGTTCTCATTGATTTAATATTATTTCCTCATTATTCACAATGCTTAATTTTTCTAATATAGATTTATTTTTATGTTTGTCTGCATTTGGTTTCTGTCTGATTCCAATCCCTTTTTAATCTCTGTTTATTAAAGTTTTATTTTCATCAGTGGTTATAAATTCATATTACTTTGGAGGTTCTAACCATGACAGTGATATCTTCAGTGCAGCCCTTCCTAGTTAGTTGTTCCATTATATGACTGAATAATTTATTGATTGTTCAATCAGCTTGCTAATTAACTAGTTAGTCAAGTAGCTCAGCCAGGTTTGCCAGAGGTTCCTCTTTTTGAGGACTTACCCAAAAGGAAAATGAAACTTATCAATTTGTCTGAAGTCAAACCATGTACAAATGGGAACTGACTGTAGTCAAGATTGGTCACTCTTTTCATGCTGTCTTTTAACTAATTTAATCCTGTTTATGTTACTGGGTATGACCATGACTAATTTTCAATCTGTGTGCTAGTACTGAAGGACCATATAAGTCCAACATGTTTATCTCTTTTGCTCGTGTATCAACTTATATTTTTGGAATTCATGTCCATTAGGGCAACTACAGTGGTGTGAGCTGACAATCTGTTACAAGAGAGCTTTTCTCAGATAACCAGCTGGTGGTCTAAACACTGGTTAACAGGTCAGTTAAATTAGCTAGAATAAAAGCTATACTGGAAAGGTTTGTGTCACACAACTTGAGTATTAACATGTTCTTTTCTGAAAGTTATAAATAACAAGCAAAGGAGTAGCTGACTATTTATTCTCAACATCGCATCTGCAGGTTTCAGGCCTTGGTACCAGAAGCAGAACAGTTTTGATAATGTTTTCCTTAGGAGGTGCTGAAGTTGAAGGTAGGCGAGAAGGTCTATTGATGAAAGGGTTGTGAAGTCCTAGTACCAGGAAGGCTTATAACTGGGCTGGTGAGGCCTGTGAAGCCTTTGTGAGTGAGTTATAAGCATAAGAATGAGAAAGTCTGTCGGCCTGGTGCTGACACTTTACACTTTGTTGCCTCAAGTTTTGCCCTTCTGGCCTTAGCAGTACTGCATTTCATCACGGGAAGTAAGGGGTTAGACATTTTTGGATATATTTGGTAGACTAGAAACAAATTCTGAGTGATGCTGTCTTGGGGTCACAGCAGAGTTAGTAATGACTACTTTTCCTATACTAAACTGGTGGTCCTGTTTCATATTACATTATGAAGCATTTTGAAATAGTGATATTTTGGGGAGTGAAGGATTAGCAAGCCCTCAGTCCTTAATTTTGGCAATGTCTTAATTGCAAATCACAAGCAAATTATCTGGATGAGGACTTCCAAAAATGACCAATTTGGTAAGCAGTAGCATCTTTATTAGGGTGAGGGAAGAAAGAGTTAGTTTGTCCAAAAGGAAGACAGAGTTAGTGTGCCTAGTTAAGTGGATGCACATGCATAATTAAAAAATGTGGTGCCCATATAAGGCATTTATAATACTGTCAGTGAAGGATTTAGAATGGTAGCAGATGTAGCTGCTTTTGAATGAATCCCTGAGAAGGTAGATGTTAACCAAAGCCATTTAGTAAGCAGTTCCTTCAGCAATAAATGGACTTCAGACCTACCTCTTCAGCTGAGGTGAATTAGTGGGGTAGGTAGATGGATGTCATTTCTTTCCTGCAGACTGTTAGACATTTGTTTAAATAATATAAAGAAAGCAAGGTGGTCAAAGAGTTGCAAGGTAAAATGGAGGTAATTATTTGGCATGCAAGTCTTTCTAATTGGTCCATTCCTTCTGTTTTTAGGCAGAGAGGTTGGCACAACTGCATCTGGAAGGGAAGCAATTAAGCTTCCATTTCATGCATCTGGAAGGGAAGCAGTTAAGCTTCCATTTCATGCTATCCAAGTCTATCTGGAAGGGCATCAGTGGGATTAGACAAATTTGATAAGACAGATGTTTTGATTATACATGGGCAAGGTTAATGATATGGGCACAGTGGATAAAGGAAGCTTATTGAAAAGATGTTAAGATATGCCAAAATATTTTGTGCTTACTAAGAAATAGCTTCTTGGTAAGATCATGCATGAATATTAACATTCTGGCAAGGAGATATGCAATCAGTATTAGAGGATTGAGAAAAGATGGGGTTGCATTAATGATCATATGTGTAAGGCAGCCATTTAGCAGGGTTCACAAAAATATATGGATCTGGGTCATAATATTGAAAACTATTTTTGTGTTGACTTGTCAATGTGGATTTTAAAATACTAGCCTCAAAGAGTGAACTGCAATGATTCATGTCACATGTTTATGCAACTCTGAATTGCAGCACATAAAATGGTGACTAAGAAAGTAACTGCCTTAAAAGTTTATTTTAACAAGATGACTATTTTATTGTTACATATAGCTGAAATCATTATCATCACTTATTTTCTACATAGAAAAAGCAAAGAAACTTAACTTGGACACCAAATTTTTAAATTAACTGTAGTAAATAAGAAAGTAAAAAACAAAAGCAAAGCATTAAGAACAATATAATAACAGCTCATACACACAAAGATGCCAAGAGATGTTCCCAGTAAAAATGAACACTTTGATATAAACAAATTCAGAAGTAAGGCATGTTTACTCTAATCAAGTTTGTTATGAAATATATTTGTGCATCCGGAGTGATTCACTAGGTGTTTTATTTTTCTCTTTCCTCTATTGTTGTAGTAAGGGGTGATATATATATATATATATATATATATATATATATATATATATATATATATATATATATATATATATATGTGTGTGTGTGTGTGTGTGTGTGTGTGTGTGTGTGTGCATGTGTGTGTGTGTGTGTGTGTGTGTGTGTGTGTGTGTGTGTGCATTTTATGGTATGTTAATCTAATAAAGTTTTTTTTTTTTTGTCAAATTTGATTCCTATGAATCTACATGCATGTACTGCAATAGACCAGAAACCCTTCCAATGAGCTCATACTATCATGGTCCTCAGGCAAGGAGAAAGACATTACCAGTGCCTGACATAACTATACAGAAATTTCTGAACTTTATAAGAGCCCTAGAAATGTGAGGGAAGCAAAATAAAAAGGCCAAGGAATGCAAGGTAGAAATTATTAACATGGCTGACAGTGTGAAGTAACTGCTGATGAAAATAAAGAATTTAATAAAAGGAATTCAGCCAGAAACGTAAAAAAATGGAATACAGATATTTTAGCAGCCAGTACT
Source organism: Protopterus annectens (assembly GCF_019279795.1). Classification (NCBI taxonomy): domain Eukaryota; kingdom Metazoa; phylum Chordata; order Ceratodontiformes; family Protopteridae; genus Protopterus; species Protopterus annectens. The sequence continues at coordinate 557,336,751 of NC_056739.1, read as the reverse complement.
TATATAAGTTTCATGGCCACTAAAAGGGTAGACATAGATCAAGTGCAAGAAGCAAAACCATTTTGTCAGAGTATGAAGGTGCAAGAACAAAGGTGTGACAAGCTGTAGCAGAAAAGAGTACAACTTTAGCATACACAGACACCCAACTACACAAAAATAAATTTAAATTTTGTTGACCAAGTTAAGAGCTCATTTTCTGTGGGGACTGAGAAACATACAATACACATGAGAAAGAGCTGAGGTGTACACAAAATAAATCAATAGCATCATAGGGTGGCCTAATGGTAAAGGTGTTTGCCTTACAAACACAAGGTGCAGGGTTTGAGTCTCACAAGGGATAATTGGCTAAGCTTAAAATGGCTTGCAAGGGCAGTTTTTAGTAGTACTAATCTATGAACCTAAATAATAAATGGTTTCAATTAGAAGCGGGGTGAATCAGTATAAATCTCAGATTCCCAATTATATATTGTTTGCCTTACAAACACAAAGTGCAGGGTTTGCCAGTTAGCCTAGTACTAATCTATGAATCTATGAATCTATAGGCAGTTAAGAGTTGTAAACTATAATAATGACAACAGCAACAACAAAAGAATTACAATCCTAGTTAGAACATCAACAATCAATATTGAGAAAAGAAACAACAGATAAATATTTAACATGTTACATTTCCAAAAGGAGAAAAATATGAACACAGTGACCTAGTTAATACAGACAGACCTGAAAAAAAGAAGATGAAATAAAAAACAGGAAGTAGTGAGAATATGAAGAGGAGATGAGAGCAAGCAGCATAATATATTTAGATAGCTGCAAGATGTGGAAAGTAGAAAAGGAAGAACAGAGAAAAGGTTATCAGAGTAAAAAGTGATAAGTTAGGATAAATTTTGCAAGTTTAGATATAAAAGTGTAATGTAGTAGAGGTGTTACTGTGGAGATTAGAAAGGAGAGTTAATTTCAAAAGGAATGGTAGTGTATATCTACTATATTTTACACACACACACTCAATTATATATATATATATATATATATATATATATATATATATATCATATTTCCCTGAAAATAAGACCGGGTCTTATACTTTTTCCCCGCCAAAATACGCATTAGGGTTTATTATCAGGGGATACCTTATTTACCCCCCCATACAACAATCTACATTTATTCATTTATTCATGTACACAAATCGACATTTATTCATGTACAAAAATCGACATTTATTCATGTACACAAATTGACATTTATTTGGTACTTTTCTGTTATTGGGCAACAGTTCTAGGTTATGCATTAACAGTTGTGTGAGAATTCTACATAAACAGTGCAACAAATATTTCAACTTCAGAATATCTACTCCTTGGCTTTCACAATGCAATATTTCATGCTTAATAGAAAGTGCAGAAAAATCTCAATACATGTCTATTGGAGGAGGGGAATAAAACAGGTGACTAACTGCCACTTTTTGAGTGGTGATGATTTCTTTAAGATTAGACATTATAGGTAAATATGTTAAATTTGTCTGCTTTTTATACTTTTTATACTATTGATATTCCCATTTTCCAATTCAGTATGGTAGCCTATTTCCCACGAGCGTTATGGTCACATCAACAATGAAATGTTTGCATGTATTTTGTAGTCTCTTTATACATATTTTGTGTATCAATTTTATCTAAATGATTTTTAAAGTATTCAGAGACTCTTATGGCTTTTAATTCATTCGGCCTATTTAGGCACATTTAGTTGAGCATTTTAAAAAACAGTCTGTATTGATTTGATTTACAAGGCTTTCACAGACTTATTAGGTTGTAAGTTGTAGGAGTGCATATGTATTTGGTTTTTTAGTATTAATTGACACTCATAAAACGGACAAATGTATGTTATTTAAAGGATGTGGTTTATTCAACTTTATGTTGTCTGATCCTTTAATAAGTTCTGTTTAAAGTTTTCTATCAAAGCGTTTACAACAGCTTACTAACTGTGATCGTATAGTTTATACTAGAAAGCACTAGCACTTTAAAATGCACTCATTAGTTTTTATAATTGTTTTTATAATTGTTATTAACCAATTAAGGTTTTATTGTCACTAGTATTTAAATGTGAGCACATCCGTTGTATACTTTGTCTTGAAAAAGCCTGATATATATCAGGCGAAAGCGCTTGATTTATTGTTTGCCTAAAGTGAGATTTTGCATCGTGTACTACAATAAAGTGAAGGATTATTTGGGTGTTCCGAGGTTGTGGTTCGTTTTTGTTCTTGGTTTTGGAAACTGTTGGTCTGATTTAGAGATGATTTCTTTATTCCTTACTCAAACTGTAAGAGAAGAATGATGACAGTCATAAAAATGAAGTCTGGAAACTAGTGGCCTTACTTTGTAATTACCCCTTGATAATGAAACATTACCTTAATACAATAAAGTCAAAAAAACTGACAAGAGCTTGCTGGCAGCTAAAAGCAAAAACAATCCATTCTGTTTCCCCGATAATAGAAAAGTTATTCAAATATAGTCATGTCATCTTCTTCTGGAACATTGTCATAAGTCTCCAACCCCTGAATTCTGGCCTGAAATTCTTGTGACTCCATTTCCTGTAGAACCATTGGCCCCAATCTGTCATGCCTAGCAAAAGAACTCTCCTTAAATGAGCATTGCTTGTCCAAGTAGCCTGCTCATAGTGCATTGGCAACACAGCTCTCAGTGATTTTATCCCATGAATTTTTCACCCAAGTCACAACCTCTTGTAGGCTAGGCTTTACAAAGTTTCCACGCTAATTTCTCTCTTTTCTATTTTCAATTTAGTCATTGAGTTCCATGCGCAAATGATCCTTGAATGGCTTGTTTATTGCAATATCAAGAGTCTGGAGATAGGCAGTCATTCCTGCTGGAATCATTATTTAATCTATTCTTCTCCATGCAAGGAATTTTTTCATGTCTTTAGCACGGTGAGTGCTGGCTGAATCCCAGACTAGCAGACCTCTTTCGCCACCTAGCAAAACAATCCTTATAAATGCTTGTGTGCACCAGGCTTTTTTGGTTTCAAGAATGTAAATGCCTGAAACACGTTCAATCTTATCTTTCTTGCCCTTACTAATGATTAGAGGTGGGGTTTTCTTTCTATCTAGACAAATTGCCAAAATACAGGTAATAGATGAGGCACCCCTCTGATCAATTGTTGGACCATAAACACTGCAGTTTCATCCATAGTAGTCATGTTGGAGAGTTGGTATTTAGAAAAGTCGATGCCATCAACAAAGGACTTGAATGCAAGTGCATGTTTAATAACTTCAGTGTCTTCCAACTTGAACAGTGTTGTTGATATTCTTAGAGACAGTTCATATTGCTGAAGGAAGCCGTCCAGCCAGTGTTGTGATGCTTTGAGTTCTTCTGGGGATATTTCTAACTGGTGCCATTGCAAGGGCAAATGCTTGAATATCAGCCCTGCACACAACCAAAGCCTTTGCTCTTCTGTTAGTAATCCATTCACCGATGATGTCTTCCAGCTCAGGAAATAATGGTTGCCGACCTGATACATGCTTGCACTTCTTAGCATTTCCCACGTTGGCCTGTTGACTAGGGTTATCATATGCTGCACACCATTTTCGGACCATTTGGAGATCCAACTTCTTCTCTTTGCAGAAAGCCATCAGATTCTTTCCCCAGGAATCCTCCATGATTCCTTTTTTGTACTCAGCGGAATAGCTCTTTATTTTTGCCCTCATCTTGTCTGGGGGGGGGTTAATTGAAGACTTATGAGACAAGAGTTGCAACACAAAATGGCGAAGGTGAAGAAGACACCACAGCCATTCGGTTTCAAGTGCTGATGTTATATGTGCATTGTCTGTACTTTGACCAATCAAAGTACACTTGCCACTGTTTATGGGCCAAGGATCTCAAACGACAAGTGAGAGTGAGGATTAGGGTTACAGTAAGAATCATGGAGGACTCCCAGGGAAAGAATCTTATGACTTTCTGCAAAGAGAAGAAGTTGGGTGTCCGAATGGTCCAAAAATGGCAAGCAGAGTACGATAATCTCAGTCAACAGGTGTCAATAATATTATTTTATAATTCAACATGTCTGTCATGTGTTGCTGATGATCTTAACTGGGGCTTATTTTTGGATTAGGCTTATATCATGACCATCAGGAAAAAAGGTCCCCTGCACGTAGGCAAATGCCAGGCTCCACACAGAACAGTACAAAAAACAAAGAGCCAGCACAATTGACTTCAAAATCACTTTGTATTCATAAATACATACAGCAAACAAGACCGGTTTCGGCTGGATAAACACAACCTTCCTCAGTGTAAGAAACACAAACAAATAGTATGCTGTTTAAATAGTATAAAGCCATTTCCCATTGGTAGAATACTCATAAATATTCATTAAGCCCTGGTGGGAATAAACCCCCTAACTTGATGATCCACTTTCTTTCTTTATTATTTAGAATATTATGCCATTCAGTTTTATTAAGTCGGTTACCATGAATGACATCAATCACCATGAAATTGAACTGTGCAGTGGGATGCAATAAGTAATGTTTGTATAAAGCATGTGTGATTTTTTTATGTTTAATGTTGCTTATATGTTCCGAAATCCGTGATCTTAATGAACGAGACGTCTGTCCTATGTAGAAAGCTCCACATTGGCAAGTAGCAAGGTAAACAACCCAATCATTGCTACAATTGGCAAAAAAGCCTACATCATAAACCCTGGAGCAATTTCTACTAGAAAAAGCCTTGGCTGTAGTCACAAATCTACAATTCGAGCAGTGACCACATGGAAAACATCCATATAAGGCTTTGCCTGACAGTGTGGTCTGTTTGTGTATGGGGAATTTGGTATCACAGTGCTTATAATGATTGAAATAGGATTTCAGATTTTTTCCATTCCTATATGAGAAGATACATCTGTTTGGGATAAAATTAGCAATATTATTATCAGATTGAAGAATGTTCCAATTCCTATGGACACTGTCCAAAAGACAATTGGTGTTACGAGCATAGGTAGTGACAAATCTTAGTGTAGTAGATGTAACAGCAGTTTTATCCCTAAATTGAAGTAATTCTGACCTATCCATGTTATGTACCTGATTTTTAGCCATTGTGATGTTACCAACCTGGTAGCCTCGTTGTATGAATCTGTCCGTTAGGTCTCTCTCATTCAAACAAAATGTATGTGTCTTGGAACAGATACGTTTGGCCCTTATAAACTGTGATTTGGGAATATTCCTAGTGATGTGTGGTGGATGGTAACTGGAAGCATGTAGGACTGAATTATATTGTGGGAACTTTCTAAACATTTCACTATCCAAAGTGCCATCTGGTAGCTTATGTATAAGGACGTCCAGAAAGGTGATGTTATTTTTATCATGATGTTCAGTGAATGTCAGTCCCCATTCATTTGTATTAAGATAAGAAACAAAATCAACCAGTCCAGATTCATTTCCCCTCCAAACCAACCACACATCATCTAGGTATCGCCTCCATATGTCCATATTCTGTAAAAAGGCGTTTCTGGAAACATCATAAATAATATTTGACTCAACATAAGCCATGAAAAGGTCAGCATATATGGGGGCAAAAGATGCCCCCATAGCTGTACCTTTAATTTGCCAGAAACACAGATTTTTATAATTAAATACATTACATGTCAGGACATATCTGGCCATATCAATCAAAAAAGAATTAAACAATGGAGAATACAGTTTAGCAACATCTAGCCAATGTGCCAACGCTTTCAATCCTGCCTGGTGTGGTATGTTCGTGTAGAGTGCACTCACATCTAATGTACATAAGAACCAATCAGGTTCAAGTTGTGTATCAGATATTATTTGTAGAAAGTTAGTAGTATCCTTTAACCTAGATCTAATGAATGGTAATAATGGTTTCAAATGTTTAGTCAAAAACATGGACAGAGGCTCAGTAACATAGCCCTTGCCAGATACTATGGGTCTGCCCGGAGGATTATCAACACTCTTGTGGATTTTAGGTAAAAAGTAAATATATTGTGCATGGGAATCCACTATAGACAAATGTTAAAAGACTTCATTGTTAATGATACCACGATCCTTGGCATCAACAAGAAAACACTTTATACATTTAACAAATCTTGAAGTCGGATCAACAGACATAAAAGAATAGTATCTGGTATCAAAAAGCTGTCTCCGAGCCTCCTTATCATAATCCGTCCAGTTTTGCACAACCACAGCCCCACCCTTATCAGCTGTAGTAATAACAATGTCCTTGTTATTCTGTAAATCACATATAGCCTGCCTCTCCATAGGGGATACATTGTTATATTTGACAACAGCATCAGAACTGAAGTAGTGTAGATCCTTGAGCACACTATTCAAAAATAGGTGGACTGTGTCATGCATAGGTGGTACAAAACTGGATTTATGGTAAGTAAATTTACCATGGTCTATATTATAACCAGAATCACCAAAATGTAATCTTAGGTTAAGCAATCTACAGAAATTGACTACATCTTGAGCGAGTGCATCCTCAGAAATCAGAAACCCAGGTATGAAACTGAGACCTTTATTCAAAATGGAGATATGTGTAGGGGATAAAACAACATCAGACAAGTTCAACACATTATTGGAATCCACATCATTCAATTTTTCAGAGCCATTGCTAATAGGCCTTGAATATTTTGAACCCTTCCGATGTTTACGTCCCCCCCGTCTCCGTTTACTCCTAAAGGGGCATCCCCCGGTGTTCTTTTGGGAGAGGGTGACCCGGATGCTGCCAGGGATTCATTGTCTGTGCCAGACGACGTATCGTCACAAGATGAAGTTGTCCCATTATAATTTTTTTGTAAAATGGACCTAGGTCTTTTGCGTTTAAAGGTAGAAGCTGGAGGATTGTCAAACCTCACATGCTTGGTCTGATATAAAAATGGATTTCCACGTAGGTAATCTTCCTGGTCCCTATTGAATTTCTTCATTTTCCTAGATTTCAATTCAGCATCATATTTTTTAAGGTCAACTGCTACCTTATTCAATTTAGCTTCAAAGGAAGGTTCCTTTTCAAAAACCTTAAGTTTATCCGCTAGAGCAGTAATGCCTGCAAGGCCCCTATCAATAGCCCTGTTGTGAAAATTTAGCAATTCAATAACAAAAGCCATAGTGGCTTCCTGTTGTATTGTGGACCAATTTTTGGTCAGCTCCTCATCCATATTGTTGACATGTGGAACAGTACGAATACGTAGTCCCCTAGGGGTGATATTAGCAGTCTGGTATGCCCTAAAGAGCTTACTGTGCCATACATTAGCACGTAATTGCCTCAACTGTTTATTAAGGTCATCAATCAAAACTTGACACGATGACTCTGAACCACCCAATTCAGTAGGTTGAATATTCCCATTAATATTATTGGTTAAACCAAAGACCCCTAGGTCATCTTTATCTGCAACCAAACCCGAAATAAGGTTCGATAAATCCATACTAATAACCACAATACTGTCAATATTGGTATCAAACTGAACTAATGTAGTCCAATCAAAATAATCTAAATATCAATAGCTGTCAATAATGGTTACTGTAAAAATAAACCACGACAACTAAAAACCACAATGGACAATAACAGCAGAAGACACCAAAAATGTAATAGCTGCGTCCACAACAACTACAGAAAAACCAAAGGTCCAGATGAAAAATGATACAAATCAAGCTAATATGTGAAATTGGGGGACCTTACTAGCATTAAGGCAGTAACGGACCAAAAAAAGGCCTTAAGATATAATATATGCTGAATTGAGATCCAATAACCCTATCCAAAAAAGGATAGCCATATAGAACCCAGAGGGACCAGGACAGACATTAATCCACTCCAAATGAATTATAAAGAAATAACATATATGTTATTAATTACACAGTGCTATCAGACAATCAAACGCACCAGTTTATAGTATACATATATGTATTGCCATAACCAAATATAACCCCCTATGCTGACATAATATAGCTACTACCAAATTGAAAGATAGAAAGTGATGAGACTCTATTATACTGATCCAGGATACTATGATATTTAGTTCAATATATCAAAAACGTATCATTTATACAAACATCACTTATTGCATCCCACTGCACAGTTCAATTTCATGGTGATTGATGTCATTCATGGTAACCGACTTAATAAAACTGAATGGCATAATATTCTAAATAATAAAGAAAGAAAGTGGATCATCAAGTTAGGGGGTTTATTCCCACCAGGGCTTAATGAATATTTATGAGTATTCTACCAATGGGAAATGGCTTTATACTATTTAAACAGCATACTATTTGTTTGTGTTTCTTACACTGAGGAAGGTTGTGTTTATCCAGCCGAAACTGGTCTTGTTTGCTGTATGTATTTATGAATACAAAGTGATTTTGAAGTCAATTGTGCTGGCTCTTTGTTTTTTGTACTGTTATATCATGACCACCCTGGAAAACCATACTAGACCTTATTCTCTGGTTAGGTCTTATTTATGGAGAAATACGGTATTTTATATTTTATATATATATATATATATATATATATATATATATATATATATATATATATATATATATATATATATATACACATGGTAGTGTTCTTTGAGTGAAATCACATTTGACTGAATCACAACTGACAGAAAATGATAAAGTCTACAGAGAATCAGTGTTGCTATGTTTTGTGTTTTTATGGAACCAATGATTCACTGCATGCATATTTTTTTTCTCCACTGTTGTGCATCTGAGGAGTTTTTATATTTAAGTATAGAGAATGTGGGGGACAAAGTCCCTCATATGGGGGTGTAGGAGGTTTTTTAAGGTATGTTTGATAAAATGAAGTGTTCCATGAAATGTGACTTTGGAAATAAGATATTTAAGCAAAGGTTGTGGGGTGCAAAGCCCCCATGCAAAAAAAAAAAAAAAAAAGATAAAAAGAAGAAAAAACTTTTTAAGGTATGCTTGGTATAATAAAGTTGTTTTAATCAAATTTGATTCTGTGAAATGAGTTTTCAATCAAACTTAGTTTTGGACAGCCAATAGGGATGACTGCAATTAGGGACACAGACAATAGGCAAGAGGGGGCTGGAATTTATTGAAGGAACCAAGGTATTGGGTGCAAAGAACTAGACAGGGAAAGATGACAGAGTGGGAAGATGCCAAGAATTTATTTGGACTGCAGGTTAGAGACTGCCTTCCCTATTAGGGATTTGCATCAGTGTATAGGCAAAGAGAAAGAAATATGGGGGTCCTAAATGAAAGACCAGCACTGGTAGGGTTTTTAGTAGAATCTAGAACAGAAACTGCCATTAAAAAAAGGAATAATTAGTAGAGCATATAAAATATTGCATGATAACTATAAGAATCAATCATAGGAGGTTAAAAAGGATTGGGAAGAGAGTCTGGATAAGCAATTCACAAAGAAACAATGGGAGGATATATGTATGTGTCCGAAATATGCAACAAAATCTAGAAGATATAGGATTTTTGCCTGGTAATGTGGGCATAGATATTATTATACCTCAACTAGACTCAAAATGTTTCCTCAGGCAGACAGCAAATGTTGGAGGTGTGATGGGGAAAAAGAGGTAATTGGGAACATATTTTTTGGGAATTCAGTGAATTGGAAAACTTTAAGGATTCCCTGCAGGATGGACTGTTGGAGATGCTGGGAGGGCAGATGGGTCTGATGAGGCAGATGATTTTTCTGAGCTATGATGCAGAATTGGAATTGCCTAGGCATGGTAAGGCCTTGCTGTGTCTAATAATGGTGGCTGTCAAAAAAAGCAGTTACTAGAAAATGGAAATAAAAATCTAAACCAACTGTACTAGAAATAGTGAATATAGTAACAGTGATAAAACAACTGGAAATGAGATCTTTAGAAAAGGGTAGAAACATACTACATAGGAAAAATAGGAATTGTGGGAACAGCACGCAGAAGGGCGGAATGAGGTTTCAAAGGCTGCAGGACTTACATGAGCTATGTAATGTTTGACTAAAAACGATTGGGTAGATTATAAGTGATGTATAGTGTTTGCAAAAGTGAGTGTTTCAGTATGGCTTGTGATGTAAAATGCCTGCAACTAGGATTATGTCATGTGGTTTGTTTTCATTTGTATAAATGCATGATTGCCTATGTAGTAAGTGATGGTTTAAAGATGTTTCTTGTTTAAAAAAGGCAGGAATTGAATAATTTATATGATGTTCCTTAGGTTATATGATAAATAGCAGTATATGTGAAGTAAAATGTTTGTTATGTTAATTATAGTGTGACTAATTTTATATGAAGGCAAACTTGCCTGTGTCACAAGTGATAATTCAATAAAGGTGTTTTGAAAGCAAAAAAACATTGTTCTGGTCAAATTGTTCAGTCATTTATGATTCAGAGAAGTGTAATTCATTCAAAAGGAATATGTGTGTGTGTGTGTGTGTGTGTGTGTGTGTGTGTGTGTGTGTGTGTGTGTGTGTGTGTGTGTGTGGTATATATATATATATATATATATATATATATATATATATATATATATATATATATATATATATATGTAGATATATAGAAATATATTTACATACATACATATGCATACACATATACATATACATATATACAATACATACATACATACACACACTCACATAAATATACATACAGATGGATAGCTCTAGACAGATATTTTAGCAGAAATCAAAGCAAGCAATAAAATTCAGTAATTCATTAAATTTATTCTTCTAAATTACTAGAGTCAATGACAGAGTCTGGCTGATGCATAACCAGAAGAATGTGCCTAGCTGGTGTATTGTATCATTTAGCTTCTAAAATGGAGAGTACACCACCTGCGTCCTTTTTCCTAAAATCATTATTTAAAACACAAATGCACATACATTTAAAATGATTGTGTTTGTTTGGGAATATATCTGCATAAGACATTCCTTTATTCTTTCCCTTAATTTCATCTCTGTGTTCCCAGATGTAGGCTTTACTCTGCCTTGCCTATACAAAATGTACCAAACCAACATTTTGCAAGATAAACTAAACTTGTGAGGAACATGTAAAAATGACATTTGAAACTGCATCTACTACCACTTCCAGGCCATACAGAAAATGAAACTTTGTTCACAACATAATAACAGGAGGAAGAAAATCAAAACGTGGTACTTTTAAATGTAGACATTGTCCTTCTTGTCACTTTATTAATGCCATCTTTCTTGAATGGTTGGTATTTTTTCCTAGTAGAGAAAACAATTTCCTTGATGGGATTTTCACTAACATGGCATTAATCTGTTCCATACCTAAAGTGTTATCCTCCATGATTACATCTGTCCACCTTTCTATGACAGCCAAACTAATACTCTAACTAACCCTACAGTAGGCAAAATACACAAAGGCCAACTTCTAAGCACTCTTGAATATCCTTAAGGGCTTCAAAAGTGTTCTGCACCTGTGCATCCTAAACAAAAGCAGCCACCTATACCATTACTTTCTATTCTCATGATAACTCGTGAACTGAAGCCACTGTCATATAGTTATGCAGACAAATTTAAGAATAGTCCCTAGGATGGAATCACACAGCATAGAAACCAAAATAAAAGGAGAAATATTCTCACCATAAAGAATACACTCAAATCTCCTAAGTCAATAAGTGAACTCAAAAAAAGTAATCAAGTAGTTTGGGCATAAAATCAAAACATTTAGTCAGTTATGAACTGAATATTGCCATTTCTTCCAAAGAGAAACATAAATCAAACAATACTGCCTCACAGAGTGTACTTTATTGGGGAGAAATCAGTAATCACTATAACCAATTCACCTGCTATTGCAGGTGGAACTATATTCAGATAGTGCAGGTAATTATGGAGCCACATCCCATGACTGAAATCCATACAGAATATGCACTGATTTAAAACACACCTAAACCTTCACCCAATGAATCAATGGAGCCACACTTGTACAGCTCCAGGATAAATGCCACTCTTACTTTCAGCTTGCCATATCGTCACACCATTTCTCTTCATTCAGAATCGTATGCCCCGCAACCAGTCTTCACCAAACCTAAACAGTTTTACTAGCATCTCAAAGCCATTTGCATAGTTTTGTGACACTGTTCACATCCCCACATCTATATTTCTAATGTAAATCTTATGATAGCTATACATATATATATATATATATATATATATATATATATATATATATATTTATTGATATATATATATATATATATATATATATGATATATATATGTGTGTGTGTGTATGTATGTATATAGATATAAAATTATATTTAAAGATACTTTACAGTACATTTATTAACTACAATATTAACATTTTTGCTGTATCTATTTCCTTCCAATGCCTCCATTTCTTTGAATTTCTAAGCACTAATAACATGATCTGTTATCTAGTTGATAAACTCACTAATTCACCTCTCTTCAAATGCTTAGTGTTCAGATTCTACTAATGCATAAGTATCTTCTGTACTGTAATAGTTGCCTTTATTTCATATGAACGTAATCTAATTAGTAGATGTGTGTGTGTGTGTGTGTGTGTGTGTGTGTGTGTGTGTGTGTGTAATTGTTAATGTAAGTGTAGGAAGTAGTTAGGATTGCCATCTTTCATTGTGGCTAAAACCGGAGTAAGGCCACACTCCCTTGCATTACCAGTAACCCTGCCCACCCCACCCCTCTCCCACCCATGGCCCACCCATTTTATGGTATCACTATGACATCACCTGGTAGGGAACGCCCTCTTTTTCCATTCCTGCTGCCTGGTTTTGGCTGATTTATTATGCTTTTCTGTAAAAAAGCATAGTAAATCAGACGATTTACAAACTCCAATAGTATGTTTCATTTTTTGAAGCAGAATACCGGCATTTGTACAGTGTATTCCAGATTACTGGAGAATCAATTTTATTTCTGGATAGTCTGGAAAAAAACAGAGGGGTGGCAACCCTAGAAGTAGTTTGCATCGAAAATATAAGTTAATTAAATATTTAATGTCTTTCTACACACTCACACACATTTAGAAACACAGACAGCGAGACAGATATATGTACACACACACAAACATACATGCAGCAATTACAGCAACTTGTTGAGTGAATACACCTCAGATGTCTAATTGGAGCAAATGAATGAAAAAAAGAAACAGAATGCAAGTCACTGACAGTCTTCCCCAAATGCCTCTTTCCTGTCCCTGGTTTTGTCACATAGTGCTGCTCTGTCCCTCAAAGAAATAATTATTTTCTGGTAAGTCACTGAGAATTAAAGTCAGTCAATAACGCCAGACATTACAGTTTCACACTTCTTATTGTTTAGGGAATGTGTGCCGACAAACTGCCTAGTATAGTCAAAAGACATTAGTATGTGATATGTCTGTCTCTCTCATTTCTGTTCTCTCTCTGTCTTTGACTCTCATATGCACACAGATACACACACACACACACACACACACACACACACACACACACACACACACACACACACACACACACACACACACACACACACAGAAATATACACACAGTTTTTTTATTTACTTTTTTTTCTTTTTTTAATTTTACTCATGACAAACAGCAAAGTCACATCTGATGAGCATATACAAATTGCCTTTTTTCTGTCCTTGCTTAATATGCTGCTGGGAAGTGGCAGACTTATTTTTTACTGGGAATTATCTATACATTAACAAGAGAGTATTTCTTCTCCATTCAGGAAGAAAATCTACATTCGGACCATTCTTTAAGCATTATGAACATACAACAATACATGCAGCTGATCTCAATGGCCACCGCATATTCAATCTGGAGGACAGCATATTTGCTAACAAAGTTAGTTATGCCTCCTTTCTCGGTCTCTCTTTCAGCTCTCTCACTTCCCTGTTTCACATCTTACCATTAATCATAGCATCATAGTATCACAGGAGGTTAGCTAATGACCCTGAGGCCCTTGCAAGCCAAGCCAAGTTTTCTTCCATCTTGTAATGGTGCTATTTGTAGATCTGACTCAGCATCAGCTGCCCCTGTCCAGAAGGGATGCAGGTAAAACCCAGGGGTGAATTTGCGATTCCCTATCCAATTATCCCGATTACTCTTGAAAAAGATCAGTGAAGGTGTTCTGTTTTACTAAGATTGGAAGCTTATTCCAGAGTAGGGGGTGCCTCTGGGAGATGAACCTGTCTCTCCCCCAGGTCCTGTTAATATCGCTGTTCATGTTGAGGTCAGTAGAGCAGATGCAACTAGTACCATTTGTCTTGCTGTTGTGTAGCATTTCCATCAGGGCACAATGCTTAATTGCCCTATAGGCTAGGCAGAGATCACCCCTGAGTAGTCTGTATGACACAGAGTATAGTGACAGGGGTTTTAGTCTATCAGCATAGGACAGGTGTTGGACATCTTGAATTTTCTATGTACGGTACCTTTGAGATCTCTCCAATTGTTGGAGGTGCCTGGTGAGGCACATACCAAAGGGTGCATTGTACTCTATAATTGGTCTAATAAGGGAGGAGTACGGGGGGTTGTAACCTCTTTTTTTTGGAGGCAATGCCCTTATTGATGAGATGGACAATGTAGAAGGCTTTCCTTACCTCTGTGGAAACATGATGGTCAAAGGAGAGGTTGCTGTCAACCTGTATGCCCAGATCTCTTACCATGGATTGTGTACTTAAGGTGTTGGTGTTAATGTGGTGCTTTGCAGAAATGTCTCACTTGCAAAAGGGGATGATGATGATGATGATGATGCACTTTTTTTTTTGCATTTAACTTGAGCCCATGACTTTAGCACCAATTGTTGGTTTGAGTAAGACCTTCCTGGAGGGTGTCAGTCTCACTAGGGGATGCAAGGATCATGTCCAGTTTGCAGTCATCCGCAAACTTTGTTAGCCACCCACCCTTTGTTTTGGCCTGTACTTCTGCAAAGTAAATTCCAAACAATAAGGGCCCCAGCACTGATCCCTGTGGTACTCCACTGGTCACTGGTCTGAATGTGGATGAAGAGTCCCTTGTTTTAACTGTGTGTGTTCTATTGGTGAGTCAGTTTGCAACCCACCTGACTGTATACTGGTTCCTATTCAGTTGGGTAAGCTTATCAGTGATACCTGAGTAGGGAATGGTGTCAAACACCTTCGCTAGGTCTAAGTAGGCAGTATGCACAGTTTTGCCTCCATCCAGGGCTTTGGTGACCGTCATGAAGAAGTCCACCAAGTTTAGTAGGCACAATCTTCCTTTGATGAAACAAACTAGGATGGGTCTAATGTTTGGAGGTCTCCTATATTCTTGTTGATAAGGTCCATGATGATTCTCTCCATGGCCTTGCATATGAGGCTGGTCAGACTTATAGGTCTTTAATTCCCAGGGTCAGCAGACAAACCAAATTTGCACAGTGGGATGAGAGTGGCAGCTTTCCAAGCTGCAGGAACATACCCAGTGCTTAGACTGTGGTTAAAGAGAGTACTCAGAGGTACAGTTAACTCTTGCTTTAAGCAATTTAGGGCACAGCCAGGGATGTTGTATGGTCCCATACAGGCCGTGTTTTTAGATTTGGAAAGGGCATTAAGGACCTGTTCCTTAGAGATTTATGGGGGAGGACATGTAGGAGGGATGTCTTGTGGTATATTGGGTGGAGACAGGGGGAGAAGTTCTCATTTAAACTATCTGCCAGGAGCTTAGCAATATCACCAGGTTCAGTCTGTATTGTGCCATTTACAACAAGATCTGTGCAAATCTGGTATTTTCCTTTGAGGTTGTGGACATAGCCAGTGAATGCCTTATGGTTACCCTTGGCTAGGGTGGCCAATTAAGATTCATAGTCAGCTTTGGATTTTTTCACTAGGTGTCTCATTTGCTTATTTAGGCAGAGGAGGGAGTTCTTTGAGTTTGAGGAGCATCTCCTACTGCTCTTAGACAGCAGTTTATTATTCCTGTTATATAGCCAGTTTATGATGGATGTCCATAGAGCAGGTTTGTTCTCACGTGAGAAACTTACTTTTATCCTGTTGGTTGCAGCTGAGTTGCTACAGATGTGAAGGTGTTTATACAAGGCTTTGGTATAAATCTTGGCATAGGCATCCTTGTCATCAGTAGGGGTAGGGGTTATGAAACTAGTAATATTGTCTCATAAGAGATTACAGTTTGGTTTGGAGAAATCTTTTAGTCTAGTTTCAGCTGGGGGAAGGTCAGATGCTGTTCTTACTTCTAGTGTGAGTGACCTGTGGTCACATCTCATTTGACATGACTGCACATTTGGGATGGTACAATGATCATGCATGTTCGGAAGTACTAGATCCAGAATGTTTGAAACCCTAGTAGGGGTGTCCACTAACTGGTCCAGGGCATTAGAGTTTACAAAGTTCAAGAATCTCTAGGTGAGTGTGTTGGTACAGGTGTAGTTAGACAAATTTATTGATGGGTAGTTGAAGTCACCCAAAACCAGGGAGTTTGGTGGTATACTGAGGGACTCCAGGAGGTCCAGGTAGGCATTGCATGTGTCCTGGCTCATTGTGGGGTTCCTATAATTGGTGATAATTTGGAGAGGAGTTCTTCTTACAGAGAGCACTGTACTTGGAGTAGTTTGAGGGACTCATTTAGTCTTACCAATCTGGAGGAGTATTTGTCTTTAAAAACAATTGATAGTCCTCCTCCTTTTGATTTCCCACTCTCATTTGATGGTCTGAGCGAGTGGAAGGCATTGTAACCTGGTATGGCTGGGGTGCTTAACACAGCCTTGAACCAGGTTTCTGTGACAGCACAGATGTCAGCATCCTCCAATATGAGGACAGCTTCCTGTGAGTGCAGTTTTAGGTTTAGACTCCTAGCATTTAGCGGCATGACCCTGATTTTGTTTTTTGAGGAACAATTTTCATTGGAAATTTTGTACTTGTGACATTGCCTAAAAAGGTACTGGGGGAGGGAAGATCCTTTGCCAGAAGTCAAAATCCTAGGGGGACAGGTGAAGACTGTCTCTGGCAAAACATTGAGGTCTATCAACCATATCATCCCAGGCTGACAGGAACTAGATCCCCTTAGAATGACACCAGAAACTTAGCCAATTGTTGAAGTCAATCATCTTTTGCTTGTATTGCGGCATCATCCTAGGTGAGGGTAGTATGCTGCTTAAGGTTAGCGACATACCTGCCTGGGACACATAATCAAAGAGCTCAGTCACGTCTCTCTTCATATAGTCCAGAGAGGTACGTCTCAAGTTGTTCACTCCAATATGTACTATGACAGAGTCATAACAGTACTTGCTGCTAAAAGACTTGAGTGCATTTGTGATGTTATGGATCTTGGCACCAGATAGACAGTTAATCGTGACATTCCCCTTATCCAACCTGATGAGAGGCACATCAGTGTGACTCACAATAGAATCATCTATGACTAGTAGATTTGGTTTTGTGTTATGCCTTAGTGGCTTACTTGGTTAAACACTGGCATGTATGTTTGTATGTGTACTGTGTTTACCTACAGGTGAACTATGCGTGGTGTGCTTGTGTTTGGGAGGTCTCTGTGCTTTGGGTAGGTTTTTAGAAAGAACCTCTGCAATTGTGGGTTTATGTGTTGGTGGTGCGTTAGGTGAGGGTGGTGAGATGTGAGTGCTGATAACCTGCTTAGGGTCAGATATACTGACTGGTGAGTGAGGGAGCTTTGATTCTATGTTTTTATGTAGATGCACCTCTCTCATGTTGAGTTGGAGTATTGTAAAAAAAGTGGGTTATCAGTGCACATTGGGCAATTGCTAAATTGCCTCAGGATGCCTAATTCAACCAGGTAGGCAGGAGAAATGGTGGGGTATTGTCCTTCCATAGTGCTAGGTACAAGGTGTGGTTGGTAACAAGGATTGACTAGAAATGACCAGTAGAGGATCTTGTGAGAGGGTAGTCCACTAGTATAGATTAGAAGAACTAGAGAGGGTAGCTCAGAGCCTGCACTGATCTGAAGACCGATAGGGAAGCACAACTGTAAAAATGTCCCACTGGAGAACAGACCGCAGCTAAGGGAAAATTTAATGTTCATATAGTCGCCAAAAGTAATTGCAACTGGACATTAGTGCGTGACAATGAATTGAAGTGCACGGCACACAAACCTGCACAAATGCAGGGCTTTTAAAATAAATATAAAAACCTTACTGGCTGGTAATATAGCCAATCAAAAACTCAGAACAGAGCCCTAGATCAACGGGCTGCAATAGATGAGTCTCTAGCCATACACCTTCTGCTACAAGGGTGCATAGGACCTTCTGCAAAGAAAGTTTGCTGGGGATTAGTAGTCAATTCAAATACAAGCAGAGCTAGACAGCAGAATTTGTGGCTAGTCTGTGCTACACAGTACAGGTGCCCAGAACACAAGTTAAATGCAGAAGTTGAAAAACAGTCAAAATTTACAGTAAAACTGCAGAATAATCTGCAAAAACAGTGATAATGATCTGCAAGTGCAGAAATACAAGCAGTAATGGTCTTTTCTTTAGTTGTAAGCATTGGTTGGCACAGATGCAAACAGCAGCATACTGGTTGGCTGCCTAACTCAGTGGAGCTTGGTTAAAACAAATGCAAACCTGTGCAAATGCAGGGCTTTTCAAATAAATGAAAAAAAACTTACTGGTGGACAATATAGCCAGTGAAAAGCTCAGAATAGAGCCGTAGACCAACAAGCTTCAGTGGATGGATCTCTAGTCACATGCCTCCTCCCAAGGGTGCAGAGAGCCCTCTCCAGAGAAAGTTTGTTGGGAATTAGTGGTCAATTCAAATACAAGCAGAATTAGACACAGCAGAATCTGTGGCTAGTCTGTGCTACACAGTACAAGAGCCCAGAACACATGTTAAATGCAGATGTTGAAAACCAGTCAAAAGTTACAGTAAAAATGGAGAATAATCAGCAAAATGATTCTGCTTCCTTCTGTAACTATCACTGAGCAGTCCTAATATCTCCCTCCAAAGCCAAAGAATTACTAGATATGTGTGTTATGTCTACACACCAGATTGTTCCTAGGTAGTATGAAACACAGTTTCACATTTTTCTTTGAAAACCTATAGGCCAATGAGTCTCATCAGCATTGTTTGTAAAGTCATGAACTGCACTGCAATGTAAACTATAAATAAAGAGATAGCTGGCCAACCGTACCTTAACCTGAGCTAATCTCGTTTTGTGACAATTAGGTTCTGTTTACTAGATTCGGTGAATTTCTTACAGAAGAGTTCTGGATAATGTACAGGAAGTACACACTGTATACCTGGGCCTAGATCAAGCCATTGATACTATCTCACATTCTGGTATTATTGAGAATCTTAGTTGTTGTTGTTTGTCTTTTGGCTTTTCCTAGTAAGGGGTTGCCACAGCGGAACTCCGGTCCGCTAATGATTGTCAGTAGATTTTTACGAAACGCTCAATGCCCAACCTTTAATGAAGGCACGCCCATTTACACATGCATGTCTTTCGAATGCTACCCAACCTCAGGGAGGACATGCAGACTCCACACAGAAGGCACTCCCAAGCCCAGCCGAGAATCGAACGGGAGAACCTCTTGCTGTGAGGTAACAACGCTACCGCCGTATGTCTATGTACTTCCCTGGATAGCTAACTAGCTAAAAGAAACAACTCATACAGTTAATAATGATGTCTCTCACACACACACACACACACACACACACACACACACACACACACACACACACACACACACACACACACACACACACACACTTTTAAAAGGCTGATCACGGTGATGTCACAGTATTCCATATTGGCTCCAGTGTTCACCATTTACTTTGCCAAATGAACAAGGATATCTGTCTTACAAAGTTTGTAGAAATACTGCAAACTCAGCAAAGTAATTAACTGTCCAGCAGATACTCATATCCTATGAGAAGGACTAGCTTTCACATATTCCTAGTTTCAAGATCATAGACTTCAGATGAATGCAAAAATACCTTTTTCAGTAGGGGACCAGGGAGAAAAGGTCCAGTACAGAAATACAATTTACAACTAATGATTACACTTGTTAGCAGTTGTAAAACAATACAGAGTCATGAATTATAACAGTAGAAAGTATCAAAGAAAGACAGAAAGATACATTATATAATGTGGAACAATACAATACAATACAATTTTAAACATTATAATATGATGTCAGTTTAATGTCTAATTAATTCATCTAATTCAAATCTAATTTCATCATAATCTTTGCAACTAATTTGAATCTTTTTCACATCAAATTTTAAGTAAGCAATAATGCCTGACAGGTTGTGTGTTACTGTGTAATTAATGTCCTCCTGGGGTGTTATGAGGCTTGACACCAAAGGCAGAGAGCCTCTTTAAAATAGTTCCTCCACCTAATA
Organism: Protopterus annectens; assembly: GCF_019279795.1. Taxonomy (NCBI): domain Eukaryota; kingdom Metazoa; phylum Chordata; order Ceratodontiformes; family Protopteridae; genus Protopterus; species Protopterus annectens. The sequence continues at coordinate 557,316,463 of NC_056739.1, read as the reverse complement.
TTTCAAACTTTCTGTAGTATATGCTAATGCTGATGGAGGAAGCATTTGACATCAAAAATATATAAAAAAATAATACGGTACTTAAAAAAAATAAATAAGCAAGTAAAATAGAACAATTTTACAGGCAGCCCATTCTCTCTCTTTCATATGCTGTCTCTTTCTGCCTTCACACACACATACACATACGCAGGAAGTCTCCTCTAGTTTCATACTCACATTCACTCACACAAGCATAACTCTCAACCTCTTAGCACAGAAAATCTAGACAAAACCAAAAATAATGGGGGCCAAAGCCCCCAAAATAGGGACAAATTTTAAATATTGCTGCTGTAACCAGAGAGCTGCTAGAATAAAAGATGTTGTATTACAATGCATTTTCTGAAAGATATAAAGTCCAAAATGTAAACGCCTGTAATTATTTAGTGAACTCACTCCTTACTGATTTTCCACAAAACTTCAGAAAACCACAAATGTTATGAGGAACAGACAAAACATATGAGGCGAAAATCTGGACATTCTGATTAAATTTGAACAGCTGAAAGGACAGAAGAAGAAATAACCAGATCTATATGCATACAAAACCTCTTTATCACTCTGTCCCTCTCTCCCCTGATCTCGCACACACAGTCTCTTCTGTTTTCATACAGGCATTCACTCACACAAGATCGCTGTCACTCTCTCTCATACACACAGTCTCCTCTGCTTTTAAACATGAATTCACTCACACAAGATCACTCTTGCTCTCTCTCTCTCTCTCTCTCTCACACACACACACACACACAGCCTCCTCTGCTTTCATACATGCATTCACTCACACAAGATTGCTTTTACTCTCTCTTGGTCTCTCACACACACAGTCTCTCATGCTTTTATACACGCATTCACTCACACATGCAGACAGAACCATAGGCACATTCATACATATACATACACACCCATACACTTTCTGTATTTTTTTCTTTATACTTGCTAAATAGCAAAAGTGATGCTTAACAAGGGTAAAGTAATGGCAGTCATTCTTTTTTTTGCAGTCCGAGCTCCACGGCAGCTTCATATGGTGACATGAAGTGGGAGACTTGTTTTTCAGCAGGCATTACAAGTACATTAATGCCATGCTGGAGAATGTTCGTTCTCCAATTAGGGTGCTGCTGTACAGTTTGCCCATTCTCTAATCTAATGTAATTCATTAAAGACCTTGCACCCTCAAGAACAATGAACTCTCCTTTGGACACCACATAGAAGCTACCCCTAGAACATCCTAGCCCACATAATATCTAAGGATATATGTTCCAGATTCAAAGAAGTTATTGATCATTCTACTTGCCCCTGTTATGACCCATTTTATGAAACCACAAAGATTTCTGCCAAAAAAAAAAAAATCTTGGGTATGAGCTCTGGAAGCTACAAGACCTAGCAAATCTCCTGCAGACTTTTGCATGTCCAAATCTGCTTGACTTACAAGGCAAATGACCTACTCCTGTTAAGCCTCTTAAATATTAAATAACCAGGCAATACAAACAACTCCAGTATAATAATGCAAGCCTACATAGAAATATTAACAGAACCTCCTGTGAAAATGGATCTTTCTCCCAAAACCTCCCCAACATTGCCACTAATGCAAAATTTTTGTTTTTAGAAAAAATAGCTTTCAAAATATTCTCTATTTCAAGAAAAACAATGTAAAGTTCAGAAAATTATTAAAGAACAATTGCAACAAAATCTAATGAATGTCACACTAAAATTAAAGTGTTAATTGTTATAAGAAGTGATTTTAAAAATATATTCTGATATCCTAAGTGGCCATAGTGGTGCAGTGGTTGGCATTGTCACCTTACAGCAAGAGGTTCTCTGGTTTGATTCTCAGTAGGAGTGCCTTCTGTGCAGAGTCTGCATGTCCTCCCCTGTGCTCATGCGAGTTTCCTCCCACATCCCAAAGAAATTATTTGCCCTTAAAGTCATATAACCAGAGCTGATCTTAAGCTAAACCTGCTGTTGGGTATCCATGAGTTGATGTTTCATGTAGGAAGACTTCTTCTGTATGATGGCATCAGAACACTCTGTGTGAAACACTTGCTTGGCTGTGCTTAGAAACCAGAAAAAAAATAGATTTGGAATATGCATATACTTAATTATACAAATTTCACCCACTAGTGACTGTTTCTACTGTGCTGAACAAAATCTTGAACTGACTTTGAAAGAACTGATATGGACTTTTACAGATCTGCCATTTTTTTTTTGGAGCTGCAGTCATATGTTTTTGTATTTCTCGGTCTTAAATATGTTATGCTTGCGGAAACACTGCATGGTCACATGACTGACATACTGAAATGAAGAAGATTTCAGCTTTGCGTGTGTAGTGCCCCTGCTCTATGCTGTAATAATATTTAATTCCACTTTATTAACAGGTATTTCAACCGGACAGACTCAATGCGTGCAGTGCAGTGTTTTACTGAATTATGCTTTCCCAAACAGGGCAAGAGTCTCATTGTATGCAAAAGAAGGTTGCAATAATCAAACTGAGTCATTCAGGATGCAGCTTATTTGCATTCCATTACCTTAAGCCAGTATACCTACTGCAGTCACTGCTGAATAATGAGATTTGCACATGAATGCATGTAGTCATTAAATGCACTCAGTCTTATGTTGGTTTGTTGTGTAGTTTTTTCTTCACAGTTTTTTAGACAATCAGCACATTACCTACCCCAAAATGTACTGAGAAACCAGCTTTAGTTCAGTGATATTTTCCTGGTTACTTGTTGCTTAAAAAGGAAATATTTATCAGAACATGTCACAAAGATGCCTGCCATTATACTGTTTAACTGTTAATTTTATTTTGTCCTGTTGCAGATGATGCAGTGACAATGACCACACCAGGTCTCAACCTACCAGACCAGCAAGAATCAATGGTGCTCCTGCCATGTTACTTCAGTGCTGACTCTGAGACAGTTGACTTAAACCTTCTTACGGTACAGTGGGAATACCAGGGAAATCTTCTGGCCAGATTTGTTAACAAAATCCTGTTTAACAACAGTAGGGCATGGCTTTCTGTGGATGGACTGAAGAAAGGAAATGCTTCATTGATTCTCAAGACTGTTTCAACAGCAGATGAAGGGGATTATGTGTGCTATATCAGCTACTTGCCAGATATCAGACAAAATATGACTACAACTTTAAGTATTGATGGTAATTTTATTTCATTTAACAATAAGTGTTGCATTTTCTTTGTTATTTTTCTGATATGGGGGTAAGAAAGTGATAGGATGAAATTACAGAGTTGCCCTCAAATTTCTAAACTGCATGTTTGTGCAACATATACATATATATTTTGCCTTTGATTTCTAGCTTTTGGATTACATTCTAAAGATTTAACTTTTATTTAAATATTTAGTCCTGTGTTGACCATGCATATTATACAGCATTTCTAAAAACTGCCATAAAATGTTGGTAACAAGCTGTCTAAATAGAATCTTTATGGAGGGGGGGGGTAAGCTTCCATTGTCACCATATTGGACACCTAAAGATGTCATGCTTGTAGAAACATTACATCGTCACATGACTGACACTCAAATTAAGAAGATTCATCTTTGAATGGATGGCCTTTAAAATACATGTGCAAATCCACAGGTAATTATGAATTAAAAAAAGACCCCCTAATTTTAGCCAGCAGGTCTAAGAATGATTTTCTATCAACACAAGGAGTCGTTTTAAAGAGAAAGTTATTTGTTCCCCAAAACTAATTATAAGGGTTTCAAAACCCTCAGAAAGACAGTACTGATAAAATGAGCAGTAAAAACAAAACAGTAGTAATAAAAAAGCTCCAAAGCAAATTTGGAGTATATGAAATAGAAAATTTAAAACTAACAGTAAGCATTTTCATCACACAAATGTACAAGTCAGTAACTTCATCAGACTGTGGTACTGCATTGTAAGATCACATCATTTAAACATGAAATGCAAGAACATTTGGATGATGCTGATTTTTAAATGAAATGTTGAATAGTTTGCTAATGCAGGATGATTTAACTGTCTTGAAAAGTGATAAATCTAGAATTTCTATTATGTTCTATATCTAACAGCTACATAAGAATTTTGATAGACCTCCTATGAGACCAATAGTAGCAAGGGCAGGTTCTAAAACTGAGGCACATTGATTTTGGATAGCAGAATTTAAGGGTTTTGTAAGAAAGGCTAATTCCATTCAGGATTGTTTTGATTTTGTTACAAAAATAAGAGGTAAGACTATTAAAGAAGGTACTTTTTTGTTTCAGCTGATGTTCAGTTTCTTTTCACAATCACAATAATAATATAATAATAATAATATAATTATGATTAGAGTGGTGGGGGAGTGAATTAATGAAGGAGAAGAATTTAGAAGCTAAAGATATTAGGTTAAATATAAAGATGATGGGCATTAGTTTGCACAACTATTTCATTTTTTTTTTCAAATTAATGTTGAAACAAAACTGGGGTAACGATGGGGTGTCTGTAGCCCCCAGCTATTCCAATTTAATTTTAACACAATGAAAGAAATATGTTTATCTCCATAGACACTTCTTATATGTTAAATATGGACGTTGTTTTGTTGATATTTTTTTTCATGTGGGATGGAATTTTAAACGTTTGAAGAATTCTTTGAATAGCATTAATGAGGCCACCACTTTTTCAAAATTTAAAGAGTATATCTGAATTGAGTGTGAAGTTTTTGGATACTGATTTTTATAAGGATGTCAATTGCAGCTTGTAACAAAACTCAGCCCCAGGAATGTTACAAGTAATTATATTTTATCAAAAGAAAAAAATAAATGTTAATGGCAGACGGTGCCTCCAACCAGCAGTCAATTCGTAAAAGTAGAAAAAGGAGGCACCATACCACGGCTGCAAAAAACATAAAACACTTTTTAATCCAAAGACAAATAAACAGGTGAGCGCTTTCATGGAATAAGCCACTTCATCAGACAATGTAATGAAAAGCTAAAAGATGAAGTGGCTTAATCCACGAAAGTGCTCACCTGTTATTTTGTATTTGGATTAAAAAGTGTTTTATGTTTTTTGCAGCTGTGGTCTGGTGCCTCCTTTTTCTAATTATATTTTATATTTTTCTAGCATGAATCCTAAGAAAATGACAGAAGGTAGAGTATATGGGAAGGCTAAAAGACGTAGATGATTAACAAGTGATAGTGAGGATGTTACACTGTTACAACACCTAGAGGTGAAGTTTTTACAAAGAGGTTATCCCAAGAACAGGTTTTGTGAGGTACTGAAAAGGACTTTCTGATAGTGTGAGGCTATCAGAGGAAACGAAAAGTCTGGAATGGCTATGACTTTTGTCTGTGGATTTTTATAGTATATTTTATAACTGGAAAATTATATAAGCATGTGACCTTTTAGCTGACAGTTTGTTTCTCAGGATTGTTACCAAATGAGAAAAAGTCTGAAATGGATATCTGACAGCCATAACACCAAGATGATAAAAATGAATAAAATAGAAACTTACACATGTGAGAACTATTCATATTGTAGGTATATAGAGAATGGTTCAAATTAATTTTTGAAATATTTTTATAAATCTGTAACTTCCCCTGTTTTTTTCAATGTGTGACTCTGATTATGTTGCATGTGTCATGTCTGAAAGACAACTAGATCTCTAAAAATTAAGAATATATAAACATCTATATGCTATCACTGAGCATGATTCTTTCAATGCACTTTACAGATATAGTGCGCTTGCAGCAAGTTTAAACTTTTTTTATTTTTTGTTCTGGATTTTCAGAATAAAGATATTCATGATGGTGATAGGGAAAATATGTTAGAAGTTAGGGAGTTGAAATGGAAACTTAGGTTGAATGCCCTTGAGTTACCAGGGCTGAATGGCTCTTTGAACTTTAAATTTATTTTAAAAATGAAGGGGTTTGGCTAATTAATATTCAATTCAAAGGGTGTTTATTGGGAGACCAATGTAATAAGTGTTTATTACATATGTAAAGAATGTAATGTTACAATGAAGTATTACAGTCTGATGAAGTTACTGACATACATCTGTGTGTTGAAAACTGTTAATGCTAGTATTAAATTGCCTATTTTATGTGCCTCAACTTTGTTTTGGACTGTTTTTATTATTACAGTTTCAAAACCAAATGACTAAAGTAAAACAAAGGGTAGTAAGCACATGCATAGGGTATCTGTAGTACAACTGTGCTGTCTGAAGTATGCAGAAAAGTACAGTTTTGTACCTACCATAAATGTAGATGTTCGAAGATCCACATTGCTGCAGTCCTTACACTCGGGTAGTCCGCTGTCCTCGGTCGGCGAATATCATAAGGCTGACGTCGGTCAAGGCGCATTTGACTGACATCAGGACGCCAGGGTACAAATGCGCATGACCGACATCCTCAGTCTTTTCTTGCCCCAGATGTCAGAAGACCCTAAAAATAAAGGTCAAAACCAAAAGACAGCAAACAAACAACCAACCATCCTAGCACTAAAAATTATATACAATATACACCCTATTGACAACCCAACCCACACAACCGCTAACTAGAGGGAAGGAGGGAGGCAGCAATGTGGATCTTCGAACATCTACATTTATGGTAGGTACAAAACTGTACTATGTTCTTCATCTCACATTGCTGCAGTCCTTACACTTGGGTAGAATCCCAAAGCAGAGGTAAGGGAGGATGGCCAAACTATAGGAAGCAGGAGCTGCCAAAATGCCCTGCAAAACAGCAGTGGCAAAACCAGCCCTGGATTTAGAGTAAAGTGGTAGGTGATAATGCCTAGAGAAAGTATGCACTGAACTCCAAGTAGCTGCCTCCAAAATATCCTTAGTTGCCACCCCTCAAAAAGCTGTCTGGCAGTAGCCCTAGTGGAATGAGGCCTAATCCCAGCTGGAATCTCCTTGCCATGATGGGAATAACAGAAAGCAATGCAAAACCCAATCCACTTAGAAATAGTTTGTTTTGACACAGGCTTGCCCTGAGAACTCAAAGCAAAAGAAACAAATAACTGCTGAGACTGCCTGAACCCTTTAGTTCTGTCCAAATAATATCGCAACTGTGTACATCTAAAGTGTGCAAAATCTTTTCCCTTTATTTTGGGATTTGTGTAAAAAGTAGGCAAATGAATAGTTTGGTTTAAAGCCACACTAGAAACCACTTTAGGCATAAAGGAAGGATTAGTACGTAAAGATACCTATCCTTATGGAAAATTAAGAAAGGCTCAACATAAGGGCCTGCAACTCAGAAACCCTTCTTGCAGAGGTAATAGCCAACAAAAAGCAGTCTTCCATGATAAAACTTTAATTCAGTAGTAGCTGCAGGCTCAAAAGGTTGTAGAGTGAGTTTCTCCAACACAAAATTGAGATCCCAAGCAGGAGTAGGCGCTCTTCGTGGGGGGTTATATTCTTTGCCCTCTAAGAAATTGCTTGAACAAAGGATGAGAAAACAATGGTGGGTCACAATCATAGTGAGCCGAAATTGCTGCAGCATGAACCTTAATAGAAGAGAAGGACAAACCTTTGTCCAGTAACTCAGTAAGATATTGAAGAGCCACACTTAAATTAGGCTCAGAAACATCAAAATCCTTTGCTGCACTCCAAAATAAAAATCTCTTCCATTTATCTGCGTACACTTTCCTTGTACTTGGCCTTCTAGCTTCCAAAATAACATTTAAAACTTACTGTGGAAGTGGAGGCCCACTATGGTTCAAAACAGAATATGCCAGGCTGTTAGGTGCAGAGTGAAGCTTGACATTGAGCAAATGACTGTCCTCCTGAGACAACAGGTGTGGAATCGAAGGCAAAGGCCATGGAGGCTTCCATACCAGGCTTCTCAGTAATGGGTACCAATGCTGTCGAGGCCAATCTGGAGCTATCAAAATCATCTGTGGCTTGTCTTGTCTGGCCTTTAGTAGTACCTTTGGGAGGAGAGGCAGAGGCGGAAAGGCATACACATGAAGATTGCTCCAATTGAAAGAAAGAGCATCCACTTTCCAAGCTGTGGGATGAAACCTTTTTGTGCAAAACTTTGGCAGCTGGTGGTTTAGTGGAGAAGCGAACAGATCTATGTCTGGAGTTCCCCATGACACTGTCAATTTCTGAAATACATGAGGATCCAATTTCCACTCGTGGGGATCCATAATTTGTCTGCTCAACACATCTGCTAAGGAGTTCTGTGCTCCCGGCAGAAACCTTGCCTGAAGATTTAGCTGTAAACTGAGAGCAGTCTCCCACAAAATCATTGCTTGCCTGCATAGAGGATAAGAATGTGTTCCGCCTTGCTTGTTGATGTACCACATGACAGTTGTGTTGTCTGTTAGAATCAACACCTGCCCTGGAAGAAGTAAATCCTTGAAAGCTATTAATGCAAACTGGACTGCTAACATCTCTTTCAAGTTGATATGTAGATGTTGTAGTCTGGCAGGCCACTTGTCTTGTATCCACTTTCCATTCAGATGAGCTCCCAAGCTTTGTCTGAGGCATCTGTCGTTAGAATCTGACTCGCCTCTGGCCGGGTCACAGAGAGTCCCTTGTTTAGGTGACATTCCTGAGCCCACCACAACAATTCCTTTTGAATGCAAGGTATTATTTGAATGACAGTGTCCAAATCCTGGCAGTGCTGTGTCCATACATTTTGAGATACCATTGTAGCTTCCTCATATGCAGTTTGGCATTGGGAAGCACCAGAATACAAGATGCCATGAACCCCAAGGCTTGAAGGACTGTCCTTGCAGTCAGCCTGGACTGATGAGACAACTGATGAAAGTAAAGGGAAAGATTCTTTTGTTTGTCCGGGGTCAAAAAGGCCATCTGGGATGCTGTATTCAGTCTCACACCCAGAAAGCACATGTCCTGAGAGGGTACTAGACTGGACTTTATTTCGTTCACAGAATACCCCAGGCATCTTAGCACTGCTATCACATAATCCAAATGATGAAGAAACTCGTCCCTTCCTTGAGCCAGAATCAGGCAATCATCCAAATAAGGATAGATCTGTATTCCTTTTAACCTGAGGAAAGCTATCACTGGAGCCAGAACTTTCGTGAACACTCTGGGCACAGTAGATAAGCCAAAGGGCAATGCAGAGAACTGATAATGAGAAGTCCCAGCTCATACTTCCTGCAACTCAGTCTGATAGGAACATGAAGATAAGCCTCCTTGAGATCCAAAGTTACCATCCAATGATCTTTGCCCAGCAGAGGTAAAAGCTGCTGTAACGTCAACATTTTGAACTTGGGAATGTCCAGATAAGTGTTGAGGATAGATAAGTCCAAAATTGGTCTCCACGTGTTCCCTTTCTTTGGTACTAGGAACAGGTGAGAATAAAATCCTAGGCCCACTTCTGGCATAGGGACCGACTGAATGGCCCCTATTTGGAGTAACAGAGAAATTTGCTTGTGAGCCTCTATCCTTTGTTGAGGAGGAACGTCTGGCATGCCTTTGAAAGGAGGCAAGGTATGGAAATAAAACCTGTAACCGTGGTGTATGATATCCAATACCCATCTGTCTTGGGTAATTAAACTCCAATTTTCTTTGAAAAGTGCCAACCTTCCTCCCAAAGGTGCTGCCAGGGAAGGCTCTGGCAGCTGAAAAGGTAGGTCATTGAGTCTGTTTACGAAAGGACTGACCCCTGCTGAAAGAGCCCTGAGCTCTGCCCCTACCACGTCTAGATCTACCCCTAGACTGGGAATCATAAGAAGGATACGCCCACCCCTTAGTAGGCCAATTTCTACTAAACTTTGGGCTGAACCTGCAAAAATCTTTAACAGTCTGCATAGACTTAGCCTTGTCTTCCATTTTCTTTAAAACTGCCTCAACAGGAGAACCAAACAACACATCAGATTGTAAAGGAGCATCTAAAATCCTTGTTTTAACATGGTCAGATAAATTCTGTTCCAAGAACTGACCCAGTGGCAGCCACCTTAGACGAGGCCTGTACAGCATCAAAACCACATTGCAAAGAATGCTTACCCACCTGTTCAGAAACATGTACTAAATCTTGTAACTCTTTACAATCAATACCTTCCGCCAGAGCATCAACCTTAGACTTCAATTGTGAAAGGAGATAGTTTTATTTCAACATGTGAAACTGGCAATTCAAAGCCCTCATAGCTAGAGTGGAAGAAGTATAAACTTTCTTTCCCCATCTATCCAAAGCCCTGGCCTCTTTGTCTGAAGGAACACAGAAGCCTTAACACCTTTAGGCCCCTGACTAACAGTTTCTGGGTCTGCCCTAGGACTCTTAAAAGATACTTATGAGCTTCAGGCACCCTGTAATACCTATCCGGTTTAACAGGAGCAGGAGGCAAAGAATCAGGATTAAGAAAGCCTCTGTAAAAACATCTTCCACCACATCCAAAACAGGAGGTATAGCCAAAGGCCTATGCTGGGGTAAAACAAAAATTCCCTAAGCCTTTTCCTGGAATCAGAGAAGTCCTGACCTTCCCACTTAAAATGCTCCCTCATGGAATGAAGAGTTTCTGAAAGAGGAGAAGCAGAAGGAGAATCATCCACATCAGAATCAGAATAAGGAGAATACTCCTGCCCTGCTCAAAACTCCCTTGCTCAGGCTCCACCCTAGGTCTTATCAGGAAACCCCTAATCAAAGTAATCAAATCTTCTGCCATTTTAAGCATATGCTTCTTGGGCACAGTTCCTGAAGAACTAGGGGTAACACCAACTGAAGCTAAACCTGGCCTGCCTCTGGGAGAAGCCTTGGAAACAGAAGGAGAGGGCCTAACCACCCTAGGAACCTGAGAAGCCCTTCAGCCTGACCTGCCTCCTGAGAGGCCACATCCTGCAATAACAAAGTCTCTCCTGGGATCAAGAAAGAAACGGAACCAACCCCACACCGCCGACACCTAGAAAAGAACTGCGTCCGGGTAGTTCTTCTAGCCTATTGTCCGCATTTTATAATTGCACCGCTTCCCAAAGACTAACCTGGCACAATCCAACCTTCTTTATACCTAAACAAGGAATACACAAAGTATGATAGTCTCTGTATCTGTTTCCCACAAGAAATACAATTATTCACTTTTCTGACATCCGTAACCACTGAGGCAAAATATTCCCAATAACTTTGACTAATCGAAATATTTCAGGTCCTGATGTCAGTCAAATGCGCCTTGACCGACGTCAGCCTTATACTTTGATATTCGGGCCGACCGAGGACAGCGGACTACCCGAGTGTAAGGACTGCAGCAATGTGAGATGAAGAACATCACTCAGCTTCAGGAAAAAGATTCAATATACACTGGAGTTACTTTAAAAAAGGTAAGAAATATATTTGTAAAAAACCTTCTGTGTAAAATACTAATGATCACTGCAGGAAGAGAATATAAACTTAAAGCACATCTTCAAAAACTCAAACCCTCCCAAATACCTGATATTTTACTATCCACTGTACCTCTGCTTACATAGGTTCATAGGCAGGCACTATGCTAACTGCCCTTGCTGACCTTTTTAAACATAGCCAGTTTTGCTTTTGTGCTTGAATTAACTTATCCTATTTGGCATTAGTTTAACCATACCAATCCCATAATTGATAATTATATATTCCTCCTAGTAAGAATAACTGGGATCATAATATGGATAATCTGAGGGGACATATGTGTGGGATTAAAGCATTTAGGAGTAGCTTCTGTCCAGTAGCACTACAAGGTGGTAGTCCTGGGATAAATTTTGCATCACCCAGTCACAAATGCAAGTTGCACTTAAATATGTACAGGAATAAGCTTTGCTTTACATGGAAGGGGGGGGGGTCTGCTCTAGAGCAGTGGTATCCTCTGCGAGATTTACCTGTCATTCTCAACCACTCTGTTAATGTTACAGAAACGGTTTAGAACCCCAGACTGAGTATTTTCAATGCCATTTAACTTGTTGACGTGTAGTAGGTCCATCAGTATTGGGTATGAGGATGCCTTATATGCCAGACACAGGTTACCTCTTAGCAATCTACAGGACACAGAGAATAGTGACAGGGCTTTGAGGTGATACATATAAGGCATATTGTTTATGCCTGTTGGTAAGGTATCTCTGTGGGTGCTGTAGTTGATGCACGTGTCTAGAAGGATACATGCCAAAGGGGACATTATACTCGATGACTGGCCCTAATGAAGGTTGGGTAAAGGATGATAATGACATCTCTAGATCTAGTCATAATCCTTTGTTTATAAGCTGCGCAGGACTTTCTTATGACAGTAGACACATGTTGGTGGTCACTGTCCACACAAGCTCCCAAACCCAAAATGGATTAACTCTTGGGTGCATTGTAAATCTAGTAGTTCTTGTGAGGTAAGCAACTTCCCAAAGTTACAATAATGCATTTTTGGTACTTAGTTCCAGTCCATGATTCTTTCACATTTATTTGATTGGGACAGACCTTCCTGCAGGATGGTTATGCCATTTGGGGATTCACTAACTGCTCCTAACCTGCAGTCATCTGCAAACTTATTAAGCCAGAACTCATTGGTATTGGCTTTTACTTCATAGAATTAGATGCCAAACAGGACATTGTAGGTATATAGGGAATGGTTCAAATTAATTGAATCCTGGGGGACTCCACTATAGTGACTGCTCTCTTTGTGGAGGCAACTTCCCTTATTTTGATCTCTTGCATCCTATCTGTAAGCCAAATGGCAATCCAGCCAGTTATGTAGACATTTAGTCCCAGTTTATTTAGCTTTTCTGCTATGTCTGAAAGAGGGACTGTGTCAAAAGTCTTGGCCAGTCCAGTTATGTGGTGTTTAATGTTTTATCTTCATCTATTGCTTTGATTACCTTTTCAAGCAAGCCCACCACATTAAGGAAGCATGACCTGCTCTTGATGAATACAAACTGTGACAGGGTCAGTGTTTGAAGGTTCAATGTGTCCTCATTGATTAATTCTATGATAAGTCTTTCCATGGTTTTCCATATAAGGCTGGTCAGACTTATGGATCTGTAACTAACTGGGTCTGTGGAAGGTCATCCTTTATGCAAGAGAATGAGTCTAGCTGCTCTCTATTTGTTTGGTACAAAATCTGTATGGAGGCTGAGGTTGAACAGCACTGTTAGGGGGGTGGCAAAATCATGCTTCATGCTATTTAAGATGCATCCAGAGATATTGTCAGGACCCATCAACAGAGTATTTTTAGTTTTTGAAAGAGCTTTTAGGACTTGGTGTTGTATGATACCTGGAAATGAGTCAGTTTCAGGCATATCTTGAAAGACAGATGCAGGGGAGACAGAGGGCTGCAGCTGAATTTATCGACCTGTAGGTTAACTATATCTTTGGTCTCAGTGTAAGCAACATCATTCACAATCAGCTGAGTGTATTGCTGCATTGTGTTTTTGAGATTGCTAACATAACAACAACTGGCCTTGTGATTTTATTTGGTCACTTTAGCCTCAAACCTGGCTTTGGTGGATTTTATTAAGTCCCTGAGTTGTTTATTATTTCAGTGACAATGGCTATATAATTCTAGGAATTACTGTTATTAGTACTGGTCAAATTTCTCTAACTTTTATTGTAAAGCTTGCTGAAATTATGGTTCCATGATACTACCATGGAGCTTACTGGGTCTTAATATTACTTTACAAATAATCATGAAACTGAAATACCACAAGCCATTTTATTTCCCCTACCTGTATATATATCTATCTATATATATATATATATATATATATATATATATATATATATATATTATATATCTATCTATCTATATATATATATATATATATATATATATATATATATATATATATACATATATATCTACATTTCAACAAAACCCACTTGGCCGAGATCACTTCTCCAAAAATCCATTCACCTGAAACCACGGAGTAACGAAAACCTTTCCCTATGAAAGGAACCTCTTGGCCACCATGGTGGACTTTGCTATTTCGTCAGTGTAGTGCAATCTTGGAGTTGGCATATTTATGTAAGGGGGGTGTGGGTGGCAAAGCCCCCCACTTGGGTGGGTTTAATTTTGGTCCATTTAGGGTTTATTCAAGCTGGTCTAGTGGTTCCTTTCACAGAGAAAAGTTTTCGGCAGTCCGTGTTTCAGTTGAACGGATTTTCAGAGAAGTGGTCTTGGCCATCTGGTTTTCATTGAAATGTAAGTTCAGTGATTCAACATAGGCCCATATATCCCATATATTCATATATATATATATATATATATATATATATATATATATATATATATGTATATATATATCCACACACACACATGCATACACACAAATACATATGTATATATCTATATATCTATATGTATATACATATATATATATATATATATATATATATATATATATATATATATATATATATATATAGACCGCATGTAGTTTAAGTCAGATTGAAAAATATAGTGATTAAGCCAAATATAATGCTTATCGAGGATTTCAACTGCCATTCCATTAACTGAAAAATTTAGATAACTAGCAACAGATTTGCAACAAGTTCACCCAATTTTGTGTTTTCTACCTCAATCAGATAGTTCCCTTCCTATACCAGACAATGTTTAAAGCAGAAGAAAAAAGCCTGGCAGTACATGGCTATAATGCCTTCTACAAATTTAGACCAGCTACAACACAGGCAGGGACTAAAGTTGGAGGTGTCTCAATTTATGTATGCAATAATGCCCAGGAGGGTGTGTGTGTTATTGTGTTATTAACACCCACCCTGGTGTGTTATCTATACCCTTGGAAGGGTGTTAGCCACACATTAACACACACTCTGGCGGGCATTAATGTTTTTAGAGAATTGGCTCTCTGATAAATTGTTGCATTTTACTTACTTATTTTCAATCAGGGAGCCAATGTAGAGTTTGCCATTCTCTAAATAAAACTAAATATACCTAAAGGCTGGTCAAACAGCACAATGCACTTGAACTTCTCCTTGTACAAATCACCACAGACAAAATCCCATACCACTTCCTTGCAAGCTACAGCCTCCCCCCATACTAAGAAATCCATATCATGTATTTAAACTTACAAAAAACACTCACAATCCTACCCAATACCATATACACTGGCAACTTTATTTTCCACACTATTAACTGGGAATCACATATGACACCAAACTTGCAGGCACAAAAATTCCTGGATTTTGCAAACACAGACTCAGTGGACCAGATTGCAAATACACTGATCATGGGCACAAACATACTGGTTGTGATCCTCCCATTATACCGGAGTGAGCTGCACCTCTCCCATATAATGTCCTCTCCAGTAAGGTCAGACCACAAAATGGTCTCCTTTGAAGTAAAAATAAAACACAGAACCCCAGCTAACCCTGGAATATTAATAGTTGCATAGAGGCTGCTGTACTGACCAGGAATAAATGTAGAACTAGTTAAAAGTCAGCCTGTTGGAATCACAATATCAATAGGGTGTATAACAGAAAGAAGAAACTCATGGTAAAATTAGGAGGTGCAGCACCCAGCAGGATAAAAGCACTGTCATCAAACTAAACAAACATCTCAGAGGACAAATAAAATATATTAAAGTCAAACTTGAGATAAATTTGGCCTCCCAGGTTGAAAACAATGAGGTAAATTTGGCCTCCAAGGCCAAGAATAACTGCAAGGCATTCTTTAACTATCTCTGCATCCTCAAAGGCAATTCACAATTGTGTGCAGAGCTCATTGTTAATGGAGCCACCTATACTGAGCCAGAAAACGTAGCCATCTTACTGGCAGACAAATTCACTTGTAACCTTACCCCTCTCTTGCTCCCAGCCTTATGCAATTTATAAACAATGGTATGGCTTCTAAGTCCAAGGAGGTTATTGTTTCACTGTATTCTGCTCAGCCCTATCATTCAGTACAATGCCCCCCCCCCTTGATATGTACCTAACCATACACATCCAAGAACGGGAACGTCCAAAGAGGTTCCAAAGTAAAAGAATACAGGGCTTAAGAAACATGTCCTCTGCAGAGTGCTTCAAAGCCCTATCACTGTATTCTGTCTCTATTCTGATAGCTCTCCGGCATATCTTCAAAACCAACCGCACCAGAATTATCCATTCTAACGGCTTAAAGCTTTGTTAAAAATGAGTTCTTTTTATCACTGTATCTGTGTCTTCTTTTTATTTTTTGTGGTCTGGAAGTCATTCTGTCTAGCATATTTAATCTCTGGGAGCATGTCCTCTAAGTCATAGAGTCTTAGAGAATCATTATGTCACTTCATTAATCATGTCATTGAATGTCATTCCCCTTAGACATATACCTCCCTAAACACTTATTGCTGCTGAAAAGGCTGCAGAGATTCCTAAGATAATTGAAAGGCTAGGCAACATAACCTACCCAGACAGATTAAAAGTCTTTCCATTATTCTTTGCTATGTGCAGCATGATCTAACCTGGCTTTTCATACTATGAAAGCCCCTCCGATTTTATATACACACACACACGCACACACACACACACACACACACACACACACACACACACACACACACATATATATATATATATATATATATATATATATATATATATATATGTGTCACCTCCACAGACCTACTTGTGCTATGGCTGTACACACCAAAACCTTAACCTCCATCATCAGAGTAACAATGCCTGCTGATGAAAAATATACTTAAACCAGCACATTCCCTGCTTTTAGAACAGACTCCCTTTGCATATCTAACAGTAGAATAGCTAGGGTGGGGTGAAGGGGGCAGCCATCCTGAGAACAAAGTTTTATGGGGCATAATTGGCTGGACCTGATTGCTTGGGTCTATATTATATCATCGAATGCTTAAAAAAAGCGAACGCTGATTGATCGACCTAACTTAAGCAAAAGCTTACAATCTCGAACTGTCAGATCAGCATTTTTTTTCCCTGGGAAAAAAATTGCTGATCCAAAACACATACACACAACACAAGCACACCAAACAAACAGAAATCCACACACATACACCTAAAATCTGATACCTAACCCTACACTAAACTATGCACACACCACTAACTACCCACTTACCTTAACCCAAACCCTAACCCTAAGGTCTGTCACTATCGCACACTCACCTCACCCTCTCCCTAACCCTAACTCACTTAAATCTGCCCTAATCCTCATGTCCACTCAATCGCACACACACCTAACCCGAACCCTAACCCTAACTCACCTAAATCACCCTAACACTCACATCCACACAATCGCACACTTACCTGAATCTGACTGGTAACTTTCCACCATAACACTGAAAATACTGAAGCAACAGAAATGGACAACCAAATTCTTTACCTAGGAAAAAAATTGAGTTTCTGTTGCTTCAATATTTTGCAGTTTCGCGAAAATAAGTTAGATCAATCAGCGTTCGCTTTTTTAAGCGTTCGAGGATATAATATAGACCCGATTGCTTTTTAGTGCATATCAGTGTTGAAATGCCAGTACTGCATTTGCAGTCAAACTGAGGACTGTGGCATTCTGTGTGTATTCTAAACTGCAGCAACTGCTTGCAACCAATGCAGCGATTGGTTTGCTACAGTTTAAAAGACAAAAAGTTTTTTTTTTCTTTAAGGAGTTAAACAGAAGCTCTGCAACACTTCATGCATGGTATAAGCTAACAACTGTTTGTCACAAATGTAGCAAGCAGTTTGCTACAGTTTAAAGAAAGAAAAGAGTTTTTTTGCTTTTCAGCTGATGATATGGGGAGGGTAGAGGATGCAGAAACAAGACCTACTTGGCTCCCGCATTTCAGAAGCACCAGCCACTTGATAACAGACCTTTTGTTTTTTTTTAATTATAGATATTTTTTATTTATTGCTCCTCAGCTGAGGAGAGGCAGGGCCTGGAATGCAGAAGAAGAACTTAGTTTGCTAGGAGCATTTTAGGAGCACCAGCCTTCCTATTGCAGACATTCTTTTGCTCCTCAATGATATTTAAAGGCGCCAGATCAAGTATCAAGGAATAGCCTTGGGTGCTAGGTACGGTAGCTATGGCTGTGATATCAAATGCAGTATGTCCTGGCTATGTTTTACTCTAGACTTGATAAATGCATGGATAATTGCCAATTTACCAAGGAATACATGGTAATACCTTCTCTGGAGGGGAAATTAATATCTTAACTAGGCTGCAAATATAGTAACTACACACAGCCATGATCCTTTCATACAGAGTAAGAATCAAGGACTTTCGATTTACCCATCATTCCTTTTCACCAAAAGCTGCTAAATTAGCTACAGCTGTCTACATTTTTCCACAAATTCTACCACCAGCATCTTTGTCTCTTCACAAGAACCTAGAAGAAAGGCATAGAGCTCTGGCACATTTTTTTTTTATTTTATACCAGCCATACATAACTATCAAAAGTACTTATGAACCCTGACTGCCTTTAGTAATGTTGTTAAAAGGGATAGAAGTATTAGAGGAAGATATGTTTGTAGGAATCATTTCAAAAGATTTGTTAGTAAAGATTACACACAGAAACAAACTCAAACCCAGACTGGCACAATGCACCTCATTAACAGCGTACTGCCTTATCTTGGCATATAGTATTACTATCCATTCCACTCCATGATTAACTGTGTGGTTTTACCACAAGTGTCTTGCACACATTAACAGAACACTAATTTTGTCCAATGTTTTTCTGATTATACCTTTTTTTCTGCTGCACTGTGTGCCACCCCAAAGCCAAACTTGCAAAGGAGTTTAGGCTTAACATATTTTCTAGCAACAAAGCTTTTGGTAACAAAACTCCTTATCAGACATTGTTAAAAAGGTGTCACCCATTATTCTGTTTAATCATAAGTATTGCTTGTTTCTGTTGCAGGAATTAACCAAAAAATGCTATAATATAATTTTTAGATTTTCTACCACAAGCTAATTTTTATCCAACATGTGACAAACACAGACTTATAGTTTACCTGTAGTGAAACTTTTTTTTCCTTATTTGGCCATCATTGCTATCATTCTGATGATAATCATATATATCAAACATATTAAAATTTGTCAAATATTTATTTTAGAACAAAAATAAAAAAAAAATTACAATAAAAAGTTTAATTTCATCACTAATTTGTAGCCATTTTTAGTGAGGAAGTATTTTTACAAACTACAAAAATATATACACTAGTAATAAAATAAATATAAATATGCATAATAGCTCAAATGCTTTCAAGGTTGGGTATTACTGGAAATAACCAAGCAGGCTGGTAAGCCCTCTACTTGTGGTGTTAAACCTCACAACAGCCTTGGGTTGTCTGGTATTTCCCAATAATGTCTAATCCTGACAGGTATTACTGCTCACAAACTATACTGCTAACCATCCCATGTTTAACTATATATTTTTACTCATAAATTCCTTGCATATTTTAAATAAATTGTTTTTCATTATAGCATATTGATGCATGATTTCTCTGCTTATTTTATACTGTTATTATATTAGAGTTGTATTTTCAAGTATGTTTTACCCTAATGTATTTTCCAGTCATAACGTTTTCAGTATTGATGCACATTATCAGATGTTGTTGAAATATACCATTTATTATGCAGTTTAACAGTGAACTGTTATTTTGTGCTGTTGCAGATGGTAAACCAAAAGTAATTGCACATAGATCCCTAGTTACAGCCAGTCAGGGGTCAGTGGTACTGCTGCCGTGCTACTTCAATATGGATTCAGAAACAATGGATTTGAATCATCTTGTGGTACAGTGGGAATTCCAGGGAAGTCATGTGGCCAGATTTCAGGAGAACATTCTGTATAATAGCACAAGGGCATGGCTTTCTATGGATGAGTTGGAGAAAGGGAATGCTTCCCTGGTACTTGGTAACATTTCACCCGAAGATGAAGGAGATTATGTTTGTCATGCCAGTTACTTTTCAATCCTCAACCTAAAAGTGATTGCCACTTTAAATATTGAAGGTAATATTTTGTAGTATGTTTTTCTTCATGTATTAAAACTACACAATAGAAGTTTAAATATAGTTCTTAAGTTTTTAAGTGTTGATTGAATTCATATTCATATTTTCTTAGATCTTTATAAAAAGCATGCTTATTTTTTTTTTTCAAAAATGTTTTTATTCATTTTATAACACAATCATTTAACAGTGTAATAAGAAAAGAACAAATAAACTATATACAATGTCCATAACAATTAAGAAAAAATAATATAGGAAAACACTTAATATTTTTCTAAAAGACAATTTCATCCAAGCAATTAAATGAGTCGTGTTTTTCATCCTTACTTTTATAGTAGCAATCTCATTTCTACAAATATATTTCACAAGATGAATAAATTAAACTTTCAAGACAGAAGTAGATTGGGATTTCCAATTTTTTGCAATAATTTTCCTTGCTATCAAAAGGATTGACCTCTGTAAAAATATTTGATTTTTAGGAATGACTTCAGGAACAGGAACATTGCAAAGGATAAGGGAGTCAGAGATTATACAGTTGTCATTCTATAGAGCTTTACAAAGATATCCAAAATCTAACCAAAATGGGAAGAGTATTTTGCAATTACCAACCAGATATATCCAGTGAGCATCAGGATTTCCATATCTCCAGCATTTTATTTAATCTTTGTTGTACATTGTTGCTAGTCTGTGTGGGGTGAAAAAACATCTTTGTAAGAACTTCCATGTATATACTTGCCAGAACAAGGAAGATGTGGATTCCTTCACTGACTGTAAACAAAGTTTGTATCTTTTTCTAAGAATACTTGTTTACTAGCTTCATTTGAATAATTCCAAAAAAAAATAAATATCTGTGTTGCTAAAATAATTTCTGAGAATTTTATAAATAACAGATATGTATGAAGTGTTCTTAGGTAAGCTATAATAATTGTTGAGATAAAATCTTAAGATGTTTATGATGCTCTTATTATATGCCTCTAGTGAGAGTATGAGCTTAGCATGTATAACATTTTTGCAAGTTTGGATGTCCAGCCAATTGCAATTTTGAAAACTATATCTGTCAATCGAATAGTCTGCAGAACTTATTTTATTAGCTGAGAGAAACTAATTCCAATATAATAGGCCACCCTTCTTAAATTCTAACATTTTCTAAGTATCAAAATATATCAAGCAGTCATTTGTAAAAGCAATAAGAAAAATAATTATTAATAAATTCTTAATTAATTGATTAGAAAACATAAGCTTTTTAGACAGCAGCAATATTTGGCTTGTAAGAAGTGTAAGAGCAAGTTTCAACCTTTCACTTTGAATGTATATTTTTAAAATCCATATAAATATGTTTGCATGTATTTGAATGTATGTTTCAAGCAATGTCTTATTATTACTAAGAAGTAAGCTTTCATCAATTAATTTCCAATATGAAATATAAGAAGTATTATTCCAAAGTAACACTATGTTAATAAATGCAGAATTTAAATAAAAATCAATATTTGGAAACCCTATACCTCCTTCATCCCAGATTGAGGTGTGCCAAAGAAGCTAAATTCCTGTTTTTGGAGTACCAAAGGAAGTCAAGTAATATGTTATTTGTAATCTTTATAATTTTGATAGATCAGTGAAGTATTAAAGCTTGACTAATGAATAAGATTTTAGGCAACAATACCATTTTGATTAGAGTTTGTCTTCAAATACGAAAAAGTCTGTTCCAACTATCAATTAGTCTTGCAATTGAGTTTATAATTTTCTGGTAATTAGCTGTGAGTGATTTTTTATAATGAAATTCAATAATGACACCTAGATATTTAATAAGTGTACCCTCCCAGTTTATATCCCTTTGGATCTAAGTTTCTTAGTAACATTTTTATTTACTAGAAGTGTCTGAGCCTTGTTGTGATTGAATTTTAAACCAGAAATGTTTGTAAAGGAATCTAGATTATGTAATAGGTGATCTACTGTGCTCCATGAACTCAACGAGGAATTAAACCCACAGTTAGGACAGCTGTTTAATCTTAGTCTCACCTCCGGATACGTACCCAGGGAGTGGCGCACAGCGACTGTGGTCCCACTCCACAAAGGCGGTGCCTCCACCGACCGTGGAAATTACCGTCCCATTAGCTTGACAAGCCTTATCTGCAAAGCCATGGAGAGGATCATAATGGATCTCATAAATAAAGACATAGGGAACTTGCAGACTTTGGATCCAACCCAGTTTGGCTTTGTCAAAGGCAGATCATGCCTTCTAAACTTGGTTGACTTTTTCGAAACAGTCACCAAGGCCATTGACGAGGGAAAGGCAGTCCATACAGCCTACCTAGACCTGGCGAAGGCTTTTGATACAATACCTCACTCGGGTATCATTGAAAACTCATCAACTTAAATGTAAACCCATACATTACAAGATGGGTTGCAAACTGGCTGAGTGACAGAACCCACAGGGTCAGAGTTGCTGGCGCCATGTCAGACTCAAAGCCTGTCACAAGTGGTGTCCCACAGGGCTCAGTCCTGGGCCCACTCTTGTTTGGCATCTACTTTTCTGAAGTACAAGCAAACACAGGAGGGTTATGGCTGACAAAGTTTGCAGATGACTGCAAACTGGGCGCCGGTGTGGAAAACACATCCGACACAGATATCCTTCAGAAGGGTCTCACAGAAACGGATAACTGGTGCCAGAGCCATGGCCTAAAGTTAAATGCCAAGAAATGCATAGTCATACCCTTCGGGAAAAATAAGGTTACCCCTAGCTACCATATAGGTGGCAATCCCCTGAACACAGAAGAAGTTATTAGCCTTTCATTCGACACTCATATTGCTAAAGTAGTTAGGAAGACCTTCTACATTGCCCACCTTATCATGAAGGGATTCAAATCTAGATCAAGGGAAGTCATAGTCTCCCTATACTCATCACTCATCAGACCAATGATCGAGTACAATGCCCCATTCGGAATGTATCTGACCCGACACTTGCAGCAGCTGGAGAGGCCACAAAAGTTCCTCACCAAAAGGATAAAGGGTCTCAAAAATCTGTCTTATGCTGCCCGACTGAAAGAACTCCAGTTATATTCAGTTGCTTACCGCTTGCTCAGGGGTGACCTATGCCTGACATACAGGGCCATGTCAAACCCAGATTTGATGAACATGCTTCATCTCAAAAAATCTAGATCCCTCAGAGCCACAAGGGCGGGAGACTTAAACCTCGACACGGTTATTAATAGGACGTGCTGGAGGGATAGATTCATCACCCAAAGACTCCCTATGCTGTGGAACAAAATCCCGGTTTATGTGAGGCAGAGCACCTCGCTGGCCTTGTTCAAGAGGAATCTTGACCAATGGATGGGAGATCGCAGATACACCCCAGAGGTTACCTCAGTGTCACTGCTCAACAGAGGCACAGCAAAATAATGGGCATAGTTTCTCCAAACTAAAGGGGTGGCGTAAGCCACAAAACTATAGGCTAGTCTTATAAATGCCCTCGGGCAGATAGCCTAGTATGAACCTATGAACCTATGAACCTATGAACCTACTGAATTTTCAATATCATTAGAAGTTTTTAGTAGATCATCAGCAAACAGTTATATCTTGGGAGATAATTTGTCTGATATTTTATATTCTTTAATACTATCATTGTTCCAAACACAATTTGCAAGCAGTTCAATAGCCAGGGAAAAGAGTAATGGGGAAAGGGGGCACCACTGTTTAGCACCGTTTAATATTTCAAATGGGCTAGATAAATAAGATCCAATCTTTATATAGGATATGGACTTTTCATACATTTTTTTTAATTAATCCTACAAAGTTCGAGGAGAAATTGTATTTTTGCAGAGCATTAAATAGATATGGCCAACATAGTGAGTCGAAGACTTTATCTATGTCAAGGCTTAAAACAGACAGCTCATTATTTTGTTTGCTAACTCTATTAAGGAAATCAATATGATTACATTGCCCTGTATCTTTCTGTTTTTGATAAAACCAGTTTGGTCTTCATGAATTAATTCTAGAAGAATATTATTTAATCTGTCTGCTAAGATATACATGAATATCTTATAGTCAATGTTAAGTAAAGATATTAGTCTGTATGACGTACAAAGGTTGGAATTCTTTATTTGGTTTTAAGATGGGAGAATGATAGAATATTTCCATGAAGGGGGGATATTTGCTGTAGTTTTATTTTCTTGAAGTGCATTGAGTAAGATTTTTCAACATATTATCAGGTAAAAGTTTACAAAATTCTGGGATTAAACCATCCAGCCCTGGTGCCTTGTTTGCCTTAATATTTTTTATTTGTCCCTTTAATTCTTTGAAGGAAAACATTGTATTTATTTTATTAATGTTGTGCTTAGATAACTGCTTTTGAATATTGTTTGTAAGAAAGTTATCCTTTTGTTATTGCTTGTAGATTAATTATTATTATTATTATTCTCATAGTGCTTTTTTAAAACACAATAAGATTTTTTTTTAATCTGTAACTTTAATAGTCTGATTATTTTTAGTGTATATAATTTCTTTTATATGACTCCATTCATTTAAATGTTTAGTTCTAATCATAATGCTGTAGCATTGAGTGAGATTATAATCTGATTTTGTCCAGATTTATTGATATTTTATGCTGCATGATATCCTGATATTCCTTGTTCAATTTACATATGTCAATTAATGCAGATTTGTCATTTGTTTTAAGTTTTAGTTTTAGTTTATCAATTTAATTTTGTATGTCTGCTAGTTTTTTATCCTGTTCTTTCCTTTTATTTATTTACCAACTTTTGACTTTACCATGTAAGACTACCTTTAAAGTGTCCCATAGGATAATATCTGAAACCTCTTCATTATTATTGACATCCAGGTAAAGAATTATTTCATTTAGAAACCATTCTCTAAATCTTTGTACTGTTACTAGATAAGCAGGTAGTCTATGGCAGAAGTTTAAAGGGTCAGGATTAAGTGTTACATTGAAGGTGATAGTACTGTGGTCAGACGTAGGGCATGATGTCAGTACTACATTATCAATTTTGGAGAGTAAGGAACTAGTTACTAAGACATTGTCTAAAATTGTCTGTGTTCCTAAGAATAGTGAGAATATTTCAGGGAAGACAATATTTTTATACAATCAATGTCAATTATGTTTTTCTCTTTTATATAATTGTTCAAGTGCTTGGCAACAGGGGAGCTCTTGAAGGGCTTAGAGCTTGTAGTAACAGTGGAGGATAAGATACAGTTAAAATTACCAGCTAATAGTAATTCGCCTTTAGACCTTAATGTTATGGTGTCTAAATGTTTTTTCACAGTTTTTGTCCCGATACCTGGTATCCAGTAGCTGTTTGCAAAAGTGTACATCTTTTTTATCTACTTTTAGTATACTTAAAGCAAGCATACTATCATTGCTTGAGTATGAGTTAACTATTTCTGGGATTCTCACTGATTTTCTGTGCAAAATTAGGAAACCTCTTCTCTTATGGTTGAAGTGTGAGCTTATCAAAATCTTATAATTTTTAACAGTTAATTTGTTTAAGTCTTCTATTAACAAATGAGATTATCGAATAAATGCAAAATCTGCTTTATGTAACATTAAATATTTGTTGACACTACTCCTTTTCATAGGGTTGTTTATCCCATTGACATTTATAGATAAAATGTTAAGTGTTGCCATTTGATAGAGACTGCTATTGTAAGTAAAACTGAAAAGTGTTTTCCTTGATTCATTATGACAATTGCTATTTTTAAAACTGTTACGGACAATTTAAAAACTCTAAGTTTGAAAACAATAAAACTGTATATTTTAATAACCTTCTGCATGGATAAACTGTAGAGGTTCCCTTCATATGATCTAATTTCTCTAAACTCGAAATTCATAAACCCAAAGCCAGAATCCTGAGTTTAAAGAAACTCAAAAATATGAAGGGGACATAAAAAAAATGTACACCTTTCTAATGTTTTTGCAGGGGGGCTTGCTCCCTTGCACCCCCCACATCAAGGGCTGTGCCCCCACACCCCCCTACTTAAATATTCCTACTCCAAGATTGCGCTACAGCGAAGGAAAGGGAAATCTCCCGTTCTGCACTATATGCATAAGCGCAAAACGGAAGACTTTCCAGTCCTCCGATATACCGTGGTAACTTAGCATGTGGATTTAACATGCAAGGGTGCAGGGGGACTTGGCCCCATGCAGAAAGGTAAGTGAACCCTTTTTTCTCTAACCCTAAACTTTCCATTCACAATTTAGAGTGAATGGAAGTTCGAGATTTTCGTCTCGAGCTTATGCATTTCGAGCTTCCATTCATTCTATATTGTGAAAGGGAACCACTGTTGAACAGAGCATGTGCGTAACTTTAAGAAGCATTTCCAGGTGTAGGCACATGCATATAAAAAATGAGCATGTGCAGGCAGTAGTGCCATTTTGAGAGAACAGCTAGAGTGTTAACATGTATGAGTCTGGTAGTTAGTCTGTTTATAAGTTTATTTAAGTTTAAGTTACTAAGTCTCAGTCCTGATGTGTTTGTGTGTAATAAAGCTGTTTGAACCAAACCCAGAACTGCTCATCTGTTTTATCATGACCAGATGAGAGACATGGTGTCAGAACTGGGATGGACAGTGCAACTTCTTCAAGCCATGAGGTACAGAGTTGACGGTGAAGGTCTATTGAGCAGGTTGGGTGATACAGTGCTCAAATGATCAAAAATGGACAGAAACAAACTTCAGATAACCAAAACTTGCACAAATTATTTATTTTGCAAAGAAAATGAAATTGAGCATTCGTAAGACACAAAACACAATATTAATCAAATGAGTAGCACAAAATGCAATAATTAATTGAAATGCTCAAAACCACAATATTTGATAAAACTATCAGAAATATTTACATGGGGATCAGAATTATCTCCATTTTGCAAAACAAGGATGTTTAAAGTAAAACAAGCACAAGAAAAGTACAATGAGCATGATAAGAGATTAAATGGGCATAACGAGTGCAATAAAAGGGCAAAATAAGCTTAAAGAGCAAGGTGACTGCATGTTTTTTAGTAAAAGACTGTGTTTTGGGCATAAACTACTATTTCACATTGCCTGAAGCCATTCAAAGCATAACTACAGTTGTTCAAAGTATCTCAGAGTGTTTGCAGAGTGTGTGCTTTATTATGGTGCAATTATTTCAAAGGATTTGCTGTGTGCAAAGTACAGTTATTTTGCAAAGTGCAGTCAAAGTACAGCTATTGCAAAAAAAGTTTCTTGTGCTGTGTACATTTATTTACAGAGTGCCAGTATTTCAGTTTTTCTTACACTGTACAGAGCTGTTTCACAAAGTACAGCCATTTTGAAAGGTTATTGTGCTGTATACAGTTTATTTGCAAAATGCATTCATTTCAAAGTGTTTCTTACTCTGAGCTTCTTCTGCTGTGTACAGTTTGTTTGCAAAGTACAGTCATTTCAAAGTATTTCTTACACTGATAAGGAGTGATTTTCAAAGTATGGTGATTTTAAAGTGTTCTTGTGCTATGGAGACTTATTTGGCAATGTGCAGTTATTTCAAAGAGTTTGTTGTGCTTTGGGCATGATTATAAAGTTCTGGCATATATTTATATGTGTGTATGTTCATACATAATTCCAGGCACCTTCACTACTATGTATTGATATGATAGAAGCACTTTGCAGACCCAGTCCACTTGTGGATGATCATAATATTGCAGAGAATTGGAGAGTATTTGAGCAGGAATACAATATTTTCATACAAGCAGCTTTTTCTGACAAAAATGCACATACAAGGGCATTTATTTTGTTTAACTTAGCTGGGTCAGAGGCCATTGAAAGAGAACATTCATTTATGTATGCACCAGCAGTATATGCAAGAGAAGGGTAAAACCACCATATTGTTGTACCAGCTGAATCAAGAGAGGACCCTGAGTGCTTGAAATGTAAATTTAGAGAAATGTGCATCCCCCAGACAAATGTCACATTAGAGAGGCACCTATTTTATACAAGAGAGCAAAAGCCAGTTGAAACTTTTGTAGCTTATATTACTGACTTGAGAAATAAGGCTAAAACAGCAGATCTGTTGATATGAATGATGACTTAATAAAAGACAGGCTTGTGTGTGGTGCTAATAGTGCTGCAGTGACAAAGATTTTGCTTTGTGACAGTGATTTAATGTTGAACAAAGCTATAGAGATTTGCCAAATCTATGAGCTCACAGAAAGGCACACAAGTATGCTTGCAAGTGATAAGAGCATGGTTTCTGCAGCCTCTACAGCAAGTGTAGACAGCATGGAGCACATGACAAGCAGAAGTAGGCCTAAGCACATGCCAGATGCTGCCCCTGCATGTTCCCCTGGGAGATCCTGTAACTTTCTAGCAAGTTCCAAGACTAGCTCAGCAAAATGGACATGCTCAGGGCAGTTTAAGGGTGAGTCAGCAAAACCCAAGTCAAGTCTTACTGTTAACTCTCATAATTGTGGTGTCAACCATGAGTCTAAAAGAGGGAAGTGCTTAGCATTTGGTCAGCAATGCCACAATTGTAAATAATCGAACCACTTTTAAAAGTTTTGTAAGTCAAGCAAGCCTCATTCAATTATTAAGAAAGGTCACTCAAAAAAGCAAGTTGATCATGTAGAAAGCTACAACCGTACTTTCTATGTAGAAGGTGTATCAATGGTCAGTGAAAAGCTTAATGCAGTGGATTTGTTGGCAATGAACGGAGTATTTTGTACTGTCCTGATCAATGGTAAACCCACTGAGCTGAAAATAGACACTGGTTGAAAGTGTAATGTAATATCAGCAGAAACATTTGCTAGAGGGAGAGCTGGTGAGCAACTTAATTTGGCTAATTAAGCAAAGCTTGCTGCTTATGGAGGTGAAGAGATTCAGACCAAAGGCTCAGTAGTGCTTTCATACTATTTGGCTGGGAACAGTTACAGTTTGCAATTTTATGTGGTCAGAAGACCTGTGGAGTCATTATTACATCTCAGAGACAGTTTAAGAATGAAACTGCTTTCTTTTACCGAAGAAGTCCATCACGTAAGCACATGTCCCAGTTCCAGCTTCAGTGATGCTATTTTCTCAGAGTATGCTGATATTTTTAATGACAAGCTAGGCATACTTCCAGTTGTGTACTCCATGAAAGTAGACCCAGAGGTCATTCTAGTGGTCAAACCAGTGAGAAGAGTTCCAATAGCTATGCAGGACAAAATCAAGGTCCAGTTAGACAAGATGGTGCATCAATATGTTATTTGTCCAGTCACAGAACCAACTGAGTGGGTGTCTTCCATGATAGCTGCTCATAAGAAGAGGTTGGATGATATCAGAATATGCACTGACTCAAGAGACTTGAACAAGGCATTAAAGAGACCTAATTTTCCTTTGTGTACAGTCAAGGAGGTTGCCACCCCCCCCATGCCAAATTCCACAGTTTTTTTCTGTCTTAGATGCAAAGAGTTCATTTTGGCAAGTAATGCTTGATCACAGATCTTCACTACTGACTACATTCATCACACCATTTGGTAGATGCAGATTCCTTATGATGTCTTTTGGAATAAATTCTACCAGTGAAGTCTTTGAGCGTGCAATGGAGCAAATTCTTGGGGCTGTCCATGTGCTATAATAGTTGATGATTTACTGGTTGGAGGTAATGGTGAAGCAGAGCATGACAGAAACTTCAGGAAAGTTCTGGACAGAGACCGTAAAGTGAACTCGAAACTTAATCATCTAAAATGTAAATTCAAGCTACCAGAAGTTATTTATGTTGGTCATTTATTTATTTAGTACAGGTTTATGACCAGACAATTCCAAACAAGCAGCCATTCTTGAGATGCTGGCTCCAGACAATATCCAGTCCCTACAGCATTTCCTTGGCATGGTTAACTATTTAGGCAAATTTATCCCAGATGTTAGTGAATTATCAGCACCTTAAAGAGAGCTGACCTGCAAAAATATTGCCTGGTCATGGCTAGAACAACATCAGAGAGCATTTGATAACCTCAAACAGCAAATTGCCAGCCCACCTACATTGAGATACTTTGATGTCCACAAACCAGTAGTTCTTTCCTGTCATGCTTCAAAGTTCAGACTTGGTGCAGTTATTCTTCAAGAGGGCAGACCTGTTGCCTATGCATTTCAAACTCTTACCTAAACTGAGATTCAGTATGCTCAAATTGAGAAGGAACTTTTGGCAATTGTGTTTGCATGTTTGAAGTTCCATGATTATATTTATGGCCGAGCTATCCAAGTCGAAACTGATCATCAATCTCTAGTCACAATTTTAAAGAAGCCTATGCATACCGCTCCAGAAAGACTACAAAGAATAATGTTCAGATTACAAAAGTATAATTTCAAAATGGTCTACACAAAAGGCAAACTTCTTTATCTGGCTAATACCCTATCTACATCACTCAGAAATACCACAGAACAACTTGATGCAGAGAAGTTTGACTTTGATGTCATGGAAGTGCATAACATTTCTACCACAAGACTTAATGAGTTAAGTGATCATACAAAGAATGATTAAGTTTTGCAGAAACTCATCCACTTCATCAATGTTGGATGGCCATCAAAGCAATATTGTGTACTGCCAGAAGTACAACCTTATTTTCCATACAGAGATGAGGTGTCGATGGAAGATGGTATCATTTTCAAAAGTCCAAAAGTTATTTTTCCTACTTCCTTACAACATGAATACATTCAGATTTTGCATTGTTTGGCCACTCAGGTTCTGAAGCTACCAAAAGAAGTGTGAGAGGACTATTATTTTGGCCTTCTCTACCAAGGACATTGACAAAGTGCTTTCATCTTGTTCCATATGCAATAGTACTAAACCACATTTGCAGAAAGCTAAGACAGATTCCTGAACTACCTTGGTCAACAGTAGCCACTGACATATTTGAGTGGAGCAATTGGCATTACTCAGTGTTGTAGGCTCTTATTCAAACTGGTTTGAAATCAATTTACTACATAACCTAACATCCAGTGCTGTTATTACTAAATTGAAACATCATTTCTCAGTCCATGGTAGTCCAAACAAAGTTATTTGTGACAACAGTACCCAATTTGCCAGTCAATTGTTTCAGAGATTTGCAAAAGAGTGGGACTTTTTCCATGTTACTAGTAGTCTGGAATACCCGCAGTCAAACGGCCTTGCTGAATATGCAGTACAGAGTGCAAAGCAATTACTACAAAGGTCAAAGCACAACAATATCGATATCTTCTTAAATTTACATAATCTCAGAAATATACCCTGTGATAACCTACTAGGCTCGTCTGCTCAGAGACTTCTATCTAGGCAAACCAGAATAAACTTGCCTATCAGTTCTAGTTTGTTGGTGCCTAATGCTAAAAATATCAGAGCAATCAAAGCCCAACTCTTTAAGAAGTGTTCCTTTCAGAAGTCCAGCTATGATAAAATGAGCAAATTTCTTTGTCCGTTGAAAGAAGGAGAGACAGTGAAGATGCAAATGGTGAAAGGCTTTGATCAAATTGGTCAAATAATAGGCCTATGTGCCGTGCCGAGATCCTACTTAGTGGAATCTGAAGTTAGAGAATACAGGAGAAACTGCAGGCATCTTCTTCTGGTGTCTGAAATGATATTGCAGCATCATACCTGTGATACAGACTCTAGATCTCACAGCAACCCTGACAATGTTCATACTGAAGAACATGTCTCAGCATCCATTCCCATTCCTGATGATGTCCCAGATGTCCCCAAAGATGAACATTCTTGAAGACAGTTTTGAAGGCTAGATCCAATTCTAATTTTTATGTTACATGATCAGGTCATATTTCTAGACCTAGTGTAAAATGTACAGCAGCCTAGACATGATCGTTTTATGTGTCTAATTTTATATGATTGCATGTCAGAGAATTAGTTCTGTATAATTGAATGTCAAAAGATCATTTCTGTGTAATTCCATGTCATGGAATACTATCATTTACTATATGATATATTTCTCAAAGAGGGAGGATGTAGATCAGAACATGTGTGTAACTTTAGGAAGCATTTCCATATGAAGGCACATGCATATAAACAGTGAGCATGTGCAGGCAGCAGGGACGTTTTGAGAGAACAGCCATAGTGTTAACATGTATGAGTGTGGTAGTCAGTGTGTTTATAAGTTTATTTAAGTTTAAGTTACTAAGCCTCAGTCCTGATGTGTTTGTGATTAATAAAGCTGCTTGAACTGAACCCACAACTGTTCATCTGTTTTATCCTGACCGGACAAGCAACATAAACTAAATCCCGGCTTACTAGATTTCTCATAGAAGCTACAAACTAACCCTCACATGACATCTAGTGGGAATTTCTAGCTACTGCAGGTTAATAGCAAGCATAAGGGAAACTGTATATATAATAAAAACATAAAATGGAAAAAGAATCATAGTTTCATAGTTTCATAGTTTAGTACTAGGCTATCTGCCCTGGGGCATTTGTAAGCCTAGCCATAGTGGTGTGGCTTTCACCACCCCATGAAATGGTACAAAAATGCACAGAATATATTTAGAATACTGTGCCTCTGTCTAGTAGTGACACAGTGAAGTTCCCCTTATATAATAGAATTAGTTTACTGTGCCCCTGTCTAGTAGTGACACAGATGTGACCCCTGGGGTAAACTTACGATCTCCCATCCACTCATCAAGATTTCTCTTGAAGAGAGTCAGTGAGGGGCTCTGCCTAACATGAACTGGGATCTTGTTCCAGAGCAGGGCAAGCCTCTGGGTTATGAATCTATCCCTCCAGCATATCCTATTCATACTTGTGCCGAGGTTTAAGTCTTTAGCTCTTGTGGTTCTGATGGATTTGGATTTTTTGAGGTGGAGCATATCCATCAGTTCTTGATTGGACATGGCCTTGTACGTCAGGCAGAGATCACCTCTGAGCAGGCGGTATGCTACTGAATAGAGCTGGAGTTTCTTTAGTCTGGCAGAATAAGACATATGTTGGAGACCCTTGATCCTCTTGGTGAGGTACTTTTGTGGTCTCTCCAGCTGTTGCAAATGCCGGGTGAGGTACATATCAAATAGGGCATTGTACTCAATCATGGGTCTGATGAGGGAGGAGTATAGGGGTACAATGACATCCTTGGATCTGGATGTGAATCCCTTCATGATAAGGTGTGCAAGGTAGAATGTTTTTCTAACCACTTTGGCAACGTGGGTGTCAAATGAGAGGTTGCTGTCGACTTGGGTCCCTAGGTCTCTGATTACTTTTTTTGTACTCAGTGGGTTGCTGTCTATGTGATAATTTGTGTGTACTTTGTTTTTCCAAAAGGGGATGACTATACATTTTTTGGCATTTAGTTTAAGGCCATGACTCTGGCACCAGTTGTCTGTTTCTGTGAGGCCTTTTGTAGGATGTATGTGTCCACTGGTGTATCGACTATGGCACCTAGTTTGCAATCATCTGCGAACTTTGTCAGCCACAACTCTCCCATGTTTGCTTTAACATCTGAGAAATAAATGCCGAACAAGAGGAGTCCCAGGACAGATCCCTGTGGGACACCACT
Source organism: Protopterus annectens (assembly GCF_019279795.1). NCBI lineage: Eukaryota > Metazoa > Chordata > Ceratodontiformes > Protopteridae > Protopterus > Protopterus annectens. The sequence continues at coordinate 557,283,146 of NC_056739.1, read as the reverse complement.
TGTGACTGGCTTTGAGTCTGACATTGCTCCAATGATTTTAACTTTATGGGTTCTGTCCTTTAGCCAGTTTGCAACCCATCTAGTGACATAAGGGTTTACGTTTAAGCTGTTGAGCTTATCTATGATGCCTGAGTGGGGTATTGTGTCGAAGGCCTTAGCCAAGTCCAGGTAGGCTGTATGGACTGCTTTGCCCTCATCAATGGCTCTAGTGACTGTTTCGAAAAAGTCAACCAGGTTCAAAAGGCAGGATCTGCCCTTTACAAAGCCGAACTGGGTGGGGTCAAGTGTCTGTAGGTCCCCAATGTCTCTGTTTATGAGTTCCATAATGATTCTTTCCATAGCTTTGCAGACCAGGCTGGTTAAGCTTATGGGGCGGTAGTTCCCAGGGTCTGTAGAGGTACCCCCTTTGTGGAGTGGGACCACTGTTGCTGTATGCCAGTGTTCAGGTACATATCCTGTAGTAAGGCTAAGGTTAAATAGCATTTTTATGTGTGGGTTTAGCTCCTCTTGGACTTCACGTAGCACGCAACCCTGGATACTGTCAGGTCCCATTGATGCTGTATTTTTAGCTTTGCTGAGGGCGGCTCTCACTTGGACATCTGAGATGACAGGGAGATTACATTCAGCTGGGATAAGTATTTCTTCTTTTGGGGGTGAGGGAGGGGAGAAATTTGCACTGAACCTGTCAGCCAGAATGTTGGCAATATCTGTGGGTTCAATGTATTTTTTTGTTGTTGTGAACTAACTCTGAGCATATCTGAGGGTTTCCGCCCAGGTTTCTAACATAGCTGAAGAAGGCTTTGTGGTTATCTTTCGTGTCCTTAGCGATTTTTCTCTCAAAGTTGGCCTTGGATGTTTTTATGAGAGAACGTAGTTTTCTGCTAGTGTTGATCAGAGATGTCTTCCCTTTATGGGATTTTGCTCTGTCGTGCAGTAGCTTCCTTCTTTTCTTATACAATCTGTTAATGGCTGAGGTCCACCAGACAGGACACTTGCCTTTGGTGGAGAGGGACTTAGATTTATTTGGGATTGCATGATCCATGCATTCTTGGAGATGTCCATAGAAAGCATTTGTGAAGGATTCAGCATTGTGGGATGTGGTATCTACTGGCCCAGTGGGCTTAAAGCATACCATCTCAGTCTTAAGAAGAGTGAAGTCTGCTTTTGAGAAGTTTTTCACTGTGGTCTTTTGTGCTGGGGGTGGAGGCAGGATATGTATATCGAGGGTGATTAGTTTGTGGTCAGATCTCACTAGTGAGGGGTATACCTCCGGTGTGGAGCATTGTGTCCCCATGTTTGTGATGATCAGGTCTAGTATATTATCTCCCCTAGTGGGAGAGATGACTAGTTGTTCCAGTGCATTTGAATTTATGAATTTCAGGAACCTTTGCGCTAGGGTGTTAGGGCTAGAATAATGCACCCAATCTATGTTAGGGTAGTTGAAGTCTCCCAGTATGATGGTATTTTGTGATACATTCATATCCTCCAATGTCTTCAGGAAGGCTGAGTGGGGTTCCTGAGATTGGGAGGGTGGTCGTTAACATGCTACCAGTTGTATAGCAGTTTTGCCTATGGTTAGTTGCACCTGTATGGTCTCCGATGCTTCATGTGCTGCTACTAACCTGGAGGTGTGGGTGTCCTTGATGAATATGGACACTCCCCCTCCCTTTGTGGTTCAGCCCGGATTTTGGGGCCGGAAAGCATGATAAGAGGTATAGCCTGGTAGCACTGGGATGCTCTCAGGAGCCTTGAACCAGGTTTCAGTTACTGCACAGACGTCAATGTTCTCCATACTGAGGAGTGCATCGAGTGCCTGCATCTTGTATGCATAAAAACATGAACCTCTACACAACATCTTGACATGCTTTATGTAGACAGACTGAATAAAATGAATTAATTAAAACTAATACTTATTTGTTACTGTGACACCCCTGCACTGGTCCAGTAATCAAGAAGCCTCAATCCTTGCCATTTGGAACAGTGAAGGATGTACACACTGTGAGCATGACAAGTACATACACAGTAAAGTACAATTTCCCTTAAGAACACACAGAGATCACAGTCAATTTGGGGCTGGTTTCTCCATCTCTCTCCACATCCCCAATAAGACTTCCCAATGGCACAGCTATAGGGTTGAGATCTAAGCCAAGTGGCCAAGCGAAGACCTTCAGCACCCTCTCTGTCCAACCAGTGCTTTGTGTCCCTGCCCAAGTAGCTGACACACAAACTTTGAGATCTGATTTATACACAAATAGAAACACACACCTGAGAAAGGCTGGCAAAGGTTTACTAGCTATGCTCCCCTTCTAGCCAGACTCTAAGGTAGTTCCAGCTGCCACCAGCCAACTCTTATTAGCTACTCTAGGCCCATAAGAAAGTGTGTCCAATCCTACTGTGTAATGTTACTAATAATCCAAATGGTAGTTTTGACCAAGTACCAGGCTATGAGGAGTGGCCTGTACAATGTTACCTACTGCATATGCAAGTACTTTAAGAGATTAAATATGTCTCAGAGATGTTAGCCACAAAGATAAGTTTACATATATTTAATAATAAATAATAAATAATTAAAGTACAAAACAATAGTCAGAAAAGAAACACAGTTACTTCAGAGTTCGAAATCAGAGGAAATATTTTAAAACAACATAGCAGGACAGTCTCAAATAAATACAGAAAACATCTAAACTAATCTTTACTATATTCCTATCTATATCTAAGAGAGATACTATGTCCTGAATCTTACTTACAGACAGGCAAGTGCAGAGGATGATAATTTGTAGATGTTCTTGCTAGGTCCAAGACAAAATACAAAATGCACAGTCTCTCTCTCTCTCTGACAGAGTTCTTAAATCAATATCAACTATTACTGCTGGGTTAGCTTGGATGACATCGCTTTTTATCACCTGACTTTAGTTCCTAGGCTAAAACAGAAACTAAGAATTTAACACCTCTGTGTTAAAAATACATATCTCTCAGAAGTTTGCAGATCTTGAAAGTCATAAAACAATAAAACACTTAGAAAACAATGCAGAATGCACCCTAGTTCTAGACATCCTGTATCCTTGCTTTATTGAAACTAACTTTTATAATACAGTCGTAAAGCAACTTAATTTCAACTTATTTTCTTGAAGTTTTGCAAGTTAATCTTCTATGTTCCAGCAGGGTATGCTGTGGTTAAATTTTTGAAGCTCAGTACATTTATGTATTCATTTTATTTTACATTTGTTTACCGGGATAGTCCAACTGGACAACATGTTCTTTTTCAGTGGAGGCCCGGGAAGAAAAGCTCCACATAGAAAAAAAAATACAAAAGACAAAAACATAATTAACAATGTAAAAAAAGACTTAACAAATAGTAGCCTAAGTGAGGCAATATATTTAGAATATGATATAAAACTGGACATGGTTTATAGGTTTCCAGAAGTTATCAGCAAACATGTAGAAATAAAGATACAGTAATGTACTTAACATAAGGTGACAGAAAATAACGAGTTAAATTAATATAAATTTTGTTGGTTAGTAGAGTTCCCACTTGAGAGGGTGTTTAAGAGTTAATAGTACTAAAATACATAAATCAACAAAGAAGTCAATGGTAGTAGTGTTAGTGTGAAGAAAAAGTCGTAGTAGGAAATAATTTGAGGTAAAGCAGGGACAGAGCCATTTAATGGTAAGGTGAGATTTTAGTGTTTGTTTAAAATTAGCTAAAGTAGTGCTAGATGTGATCTTACTAGGTAGAGAATTCCAATATTTAGCAATATAATGTGAGTAGATGGATTCTCTGGCACAGTTGTATGCTATTGAGATCTGTAAGAGAGGCTTATTGTTGGAGTGCAGAGTTCTGCTACAGGCATAGGGCTTTAGTAGACCTTGTAGTGATGGAGTATTTCACGATGATAAAGGATTTTATAAGCCATGTTAAGCTGGGATAGGTGTAAGAGTTGGGAAAGCTCTAACCAGATTAATTGTTTTAAGGTAGAACAGTGGTGAGATCTGCATGTAGTATTTGCTGCATACCTAGCTATTTTGTTGTAAAAGGATTCTAGTTTTGATAGTTCAGTTTTCCTGAGATTTATTAGTATGGGTGATGCATAAAGAAGAGTTGAGGTTAAGTTTGGGCTATAGTTATTCTTGTGTTTTTTGTGATATACTGATTGTTCCTATATAGTGTACCTAGTTTTTTGTGGACTTATTGATTGGGATATGTGTATGTCAGATCTCAAATTAGTATCTATTTCCATACCTAATAGTTTGGAGTGTGAAGAGGGGGTGATAATAGTGTTATTTGTGGAGGCAATGTAGAAAGATGCTGTGGGTATAGTAGATTTATTGGGATGGAATAGCATGAATTTTGTTTTGTTGGGGTTTAAAATTAAGCAGGAGTTTGTTAGTCAAGATTCTATTTTGAGAAAGGATGATTGAGTGAATGTTTGTAATTCTTGAAGGGTATTGACAGCACATATTATTGTGGAATCATTGGCATATTGTATAACTGTAGCAGAAGGGGCTGCAGTACAGATATTGTTTGTAAATATGGAGAAGAGTAGGGGGCCAAGAATAGACCCTTGGGGAACTCCTAGGGTGACAGGAAGCAGAGGAGATAGACACTGGTGCCAGCATACTGCTTGCCGTCTTCAAGATATGTAGCTCTGGAACCACGTAAGAGTAGAATGCGATAAGGCCACATCTGAGAGGGCATGTAGGAGTTTTTTATGATCTACCATAGCAAAATCTTTTGATAAGTCTAAAAAAGATGGAGGATACATGCTTACTGCTATTCCTGCAGTTGTTAACTGTATTTGTAAATGATATAAGTGCAGTGGTGGTGCTGTGGTGTGGGTGAAAGCCATGTTGTGTTATGGTTAACAATTTTTTAACACCTAAGTGATCCATGATTTGTTTGTGAACAATTTTTTCCAGTATTTTAAATAGTGGGGATAGAATTGCGATAGGGCGGTAGTTAGACAATTCAGTAGAATTGCCACCCTTGTGGAGTGGAGTGATAGTTTTCCAGATGGTGGGAACATATTGTTCTGATATAGATCTGTTTATTAGAATGGTGGCTGGATATGCAATTACTTCAGCGGATAGTTTTAGGAACTCAGGTGGTAAGTGGTCAGCAGCTACAGAAGTGTGCTTTAGTTTTCTAAGAAGTTTTTTAATAGTATTTATTGAGGTAAGTTGAAGGGAGAAGGTGTAACTGTTTAGTTGAGGTGTAAAGGTTTTTTGAGGTGGCAGTAGGGATTTGGCTGTTAGAAAGATGTAGAATAGTTTCTGTAAAGTAGGTGTTAAATTGTGTGGCTATACAGTCAGTGCTGTTTTTTGTAGTAGGAGGTGGTGAACTAGCTTTTCTGGGTTGGAGAATGTTATTAATTGCAGTCCAGAATTTTTGGGGATTATAGGTTCATAGATTCATAGGTAGGCACTAGGCTATTGGCCCAAGGGCCTACGTAAGCCTAGCCAACAAGGTTCCCTGTCTTACACCACCCAAGAAAGTTATTTTCCTGTGCCACTGTTGAGCAGAGACACAGAAGTGATCCCCTGGGTGTATTTCCTATCCACTCATCAATATTTTTTTTTGAAGAGTGTTAATGAAGAACTTTGCTTGACATAGATGGGTAGCCTGTTTCAGAGTATGGGGCGTCTCTGGGACAGGAATCTATCCCTCCAGCATGTCCTGTTTATTGTGGTGACAAGGTTTAGGTCCCTAGAGCATGTAGCTTGTGGGGATTGGGATTTCTTTAGGTGTAGCATGTCCAACAGCTCCGGGTTTGACATAGCTTTATATGTTAGGCAGAGATCACCTCGGAGTAGGCGATATGCTATGGAGTAAAGCTGGAGTTTTTTGAGATGGTCAGTGTAGGGCATTTGTTTGAGGCCAGTAATCCTCTTTGTGAGGTACTTCTGTGGCCTTTCCAGCTGCTGCAAATGCTTTGTGAGGTACATTCCAAAAGGGGCATTGTACACTATAATGGGTCTAATGAGTGTCGAGTAGAGAGGAACAATTACCTCTTTTCCTGGATGAGAACCATTTTATGATGAGGTGTGTCATGTAGAAGGATGTTCTGACTACTGTGGCAATGTGACTGCAAAAGCAGAGACTACTGTCCACTTGGATTCCAAGGTCTCTTATCACACATCCGGTGTTAAGTAGATTGCTGCCTATGTGGTAGTTCATGGGTACAGAGTTTTTACCAAAGGGGATGACACTGCACTTTTTGGCATTGAGCTTGAGGCCATGGCTCTGACACCGGGCATCTGTCTCAGCAAGGCCCTTCTGTAGGATGTCCACATCATTTGGGGACTTGACTATGGCTCCTAGTTTGCAGTCATCTGCGAACTTCGTTAGCCAGAGGCCTTCTGTGTTAGCCTGTACTTCAGAGAAGTAGATACCAAACAGAAGAGGTCCGAGGATGGAACCCTGTGGTACTCCACTTGTCACTGCTTTGAGGTCAGATTTGGAGTCTGCAACTTTTACAGTGTGGGTTCTGTCAGTGAGCCAGTTGGCAACCCATCTTGTGATGTAGGGATTTATACCTAGTTTAGGGAGTTTAGCTATAATTCCAGAATGGGGGATGGTGTCGAAAGCCTTGGTGAGGTCAAGATAGGCTGTGTGAACCACCTTGCCCTCATCTACGGCTTTGGTGACTGCCTCAAAGAAGTCAATCAGGTTCAGGAGACATGATCTGCCTTTCACAAACCCCAACTGGGTGGGATCCAGAATTTTGAGGTTACCAATGTCTTTGTTAATGAGTTCCATGATGATATGTTCCATGGCCTTGCAGACCAAACTTGTCAGGCTAATAGGTCAATAGTTCCCGGGATCAGTGGTTGTTCCCCCTTTGTGGAGTGGGATAACTGTTGCTGTGCACCATTAAGTGAGCAGAAAGCTTGATGCAAGGCTATTATTGAACATGGTGCTTAAGTGGGGAGCCAGTTCGTTCTGAAGTTCGTGTAAAACACAGCCTGGGATGTTGTCCGGTCCCATGGATGCTGTGTTTTTGACTTCAGAGAGTGCAGCTTCTACCTGCACTCTCTGAAGTCAAAGAGTGCAGCTTCTACCTGCATAGTTGTGATTACGGTGACTTTGCATTCTTCCTGTATAGATATAGGCCCTTTAGGGGGTGGGGGGTAAAGTTAGCACTGAACCTATCTGCCAGGATGTTGGCAATATCAGTTGGTTCTGTAATTTTCATGCTGTTGTGCTGTAACTCAGAGCAGATCTGGGTGTTGTCATTGAGATTCTTGACATAGCTATAGAATGCTTTGTGGTTGTCCTTAGATTTAGTGGCGATTTGGTTTTCATAGCTAGCTTTGGAGGATCTTATAAGAGATTTCAGCTTCTTACTGAGGCTGACCAGGGAGCTCCTCCACTCATGGGATTTTACTCTCTTTTGCAACAGTTTCTTCCTTCTGTTGTACATTTTGTTTACGGCAGGGGACCACTAGATTGGCTTCCTTTTTTTGGAGGATAGTGTCTTGGTTCTGTTTGGGATAGCATGATCCATGCACTTGTGTAAGTACTTATAGAGTGCATTTGTGTAGGATTCAGCAGTCGTAACTGTATTGTCCATCTGCATGGGTGTCATGAAGTTCACCACTTCTGTCTTAAGAAGCATGAAGTTGGCTTTGGAGAAATTTTGCTGTTTAGTTTGCATTTCAGAGTAATAGTTTATTTTATCCTTTCTTATTTTTTTTAGCTTTGTTTCTAAGTTTACAATATAATTGCCTTATGACCTGAGATTTTGTTTTCTGCCAGTGTGCCCATGCTTTATCCCTTTCATTTAGTAGTGACCTGGTTTCACTGCTTAACCATGGGGCCAAGTTAGATTTAACTCTAATGGTCCTAGGTGGGCTTTGTTCATCTAGCATAGATAAGAACGTGGTAGTGAAGTAATTAATGGCATCATCTAGGGGTAGTACTGTAAGAGGGGACTAGTTGTAGTGTTTAAGGATATAAAGGAAGTGGTTGAGGTTCATGTTCTTTTTGTTTCTTATCTGCCAATATAGTGTAAGTTTGGTGGGGTTAAGCCTTTGCCTTAGAAGATAGGTTGAAAGATGGTCACTAAGAGTGTCTGGGAGACAGCCCACGTGAGGGGAGTGGTCTGGTCTATTTGTGAGTATCCAGTCTAGAATGGAGTGCTTATTAGAAGTTTTGTCTATCCTGGTTGGAGTTTGAATGAGTTGTGCAAATCCGTGAAGGTTTATATAATTGGTAGGGTTTTGAGCATTGCACCTTGTCCAATCAATGTTAGGATCTCCTAGTATAATGGTTTCCTGGGGTAGTGTATTAGAAATGCAGTGTAGAATATTTTCCAAGGTAGTGATATTGTCCCCTGGGGAATATAGATGGCAATTATGTTGAGATGTTCTTTGGGATTTATGGTGAGTTTACTACACAGAATTTCAGCTTTACATAGTTTGTGTTGACTAAATCTATGGCTGTTAGAGAAAGATGAGCTTTATAGAATATTGCTATACCTCTGCCTTTATTTGATATTCTATCCTGTCAAATGATGTTATATCCTGGTGGAAGAATCTCATTATTAGTGATATGTGGTTTCAGCCATGTTTCTGTAATCACTAAGATATCAGGTGTATACAGAGAGATGTTAGCATGCAGGTCATGGATTTTATTGGTGATACTTTTGATGTTCAGGTATAGGAGGAATATATCTCCTCTGTTTCTTTGGGAAGTGGTTGTTGATTGTGTGTGGTTTCCTGTATTTTATGTGCATGCATTTAGATTTGTAGTGGGGCCTGGGTTCAGGTGTATGTCGCTGCTTAGTGTCAGTTTGCTTACTAAGTTTCTTAAGCACTGTGTGATAGCTAGTATGTGTTTATGAAATGTTAGAGATGGTTTTGTGATGTTGGGGTGTTGAAGTATGTAGTAGTGCATATGATATATGGTTGTAGTGTTGATGAGTGAGGAAGAGACGGTAATGGTATTACATTCTAGGTTAGGTGCACAAGAACTGGAGGTAAAATAGTTTCGGAGTGGTGGGTGTAATTTTGTTTGGTAAGAAGTGATGTGTGTAAGGGAGACTTAGGTTATTAGAAGAGTGACTTGACAACCTGTAATCCTTTTGTTGTATATATGGACTTGAATGGGAGTGGTGTCTGTGGTATTGATTGCCATTGTCTGTATTGTTTGGGTGAGTATGCAGATATGGGATGAGGGTGAAGTTATGGGATAGGTATGGTTGTGACTTAAGCTCTGAGTAGTGACTGGGTAACAGTTGTGTGTGTGTGTGTGTGTGTGTGTGTGTGTGTGTGTGTGTGTGTGTGTGTGTGTGTGTGTGTGTGTTCAGTGATGTATAAACTACAGGAAAGAGGGAGTGAGTGGGAATGGGGGTAGGGTAGGGGAGCAGAGTGAGCCAGAGCACACTGAGGGGGAACAGAGCAGGCTGACACCAGAAATGGAGCTTCACAAGCAACAAAAAACAATCTGTAAAAACAGGCAAGGTAGGGAAGATGACCCAATGCAGATTCAAAATCAGAGTGAAGAGAGAGGGCAAAAGACAGGCCAAAAAAGCAGTTGGTTAAAGCCTAAGACAAAAGAGAGCTAGAAGCAAAGAAAAGAGAGTGTGGAGATTAAGATACAGTATATCAGGCAGGATAGGTAAAGCAACTGACTAGGTAGCGATCAAGACTGAAAGCAGACAGTAAGGGAGGGTTAGGAAAGGCAGTGTAGGATATAGGTAACATACAGTTGTGTATAAATCATATCGATATTCACAAATTACATAGAATTATTTACAAAATTCCAGATAGGTGGGCTGGCAGTGTCACAGTTACTAAGACTACAGGTCTACAACATCATTAAAGCAGAGAGGAAACAATGCATTTAAAACTGTCACTATCAGAAACATATTATTTATATTTCTTGTTTAAATATAAATGTAATTCAGATTAAATAAATCACTATTTGTAATAAAACAGATACTTATAAGTCTTTTTAGGTAAAAATAATTATTAATTGAATGAAAACAGGGTTCAAACTAAAATTCTTGAATCCGATTGGCTGTTGGAGTTCAGTGAGGAGAAAGAGGTTCAGAGGTCATGCCTATTTCCTGAAAGACATCATAGATTGTTCTTCACAAGTATGTGAGCTAACTGAAGCTCTTAAAAAATTTAGCTTGTTACAAAAGTTGTCAAATCCATCAAAAAAGTAAGTAGGCAGGAATTTTATAATAAAATGAAGCTTTTAAGTATAAAGACACTCACAGATGTTAATACAAGCCATGAACAATGTAGAAATGCCACTTTTGAAGCATTAGCTTGTAAAATAGTGAATATTTAAAGTAAAGATTATAAATTACCAACCATACACAATTATTAGATATATTAGTTAAATGGAGCACATTGCAGGAGTTCAGTTAAGTATAGCAAACGTATATGCAAAAATCAAATGACACCACTTTCTTTTTAAAATACTTAAAAGTAACAGAGTAAGCATTTCTGTTTCCTGTAATACTTAACTGCTTTGCTACTGGAACTGAAACAGAAAGGGAAGGCACATACATGAAGAAATAAATATGAGATATAAAAATATCTATAAATGTATGAAATATATGGGTGATTTTAAACCATTTCACTAATGCTATATGTATATATAAAGAGATTATGGTATAAAATAGTAGATTGCAGTTGTATAAGGTTTTTGATCTACTTGAATTATTGGGGTAATATGTATTGTTTATAAAATTAGTATTATTGTGGAAAAGATAATAAGAAATAAAAAAGTTACATTACCTTCTGTGTGTGATTCCACATTTTTTGAAGAGGAGAAAACAACTTACATGAAATGTGAAGTTATGTATTTTCATTTGTCTCTAGTTTTTTTTGATTTATTTATCCATCCATTTTGAAGCTTGTCTTTTTAAGGTCATTAAAGAATCCATTGGTTCAGGTTGACTTAAAGGGTTCTTTTTTTGGACAAATGTGAATGCTTCTTTGAGAGAGTCAAACATTTTTTTCATTCTGGCAGGGATACTCTTATTCTTGCAGGAAATATAAGTTGTGCTTTGAGTCCTTCTTTTTTTAATGATTTTATTAGAGGAACATATGCTCTTCTTTTGGACATTATAAGGGATGGAAAGTCATTTTCAAACCAAATGATATGTTCACCAATTTTTAATGGAGCAAGAGACCGGGTAGTTCTTAAAACAAGGTCTTTGTCTTGAGTGGAAATACATTTTACAACAATAGATCTTGGACAGCTGGTTTTACTTGATGCAGAAGTTATAGTTAAAGATCTGTGTGCCATTTCGCTCCCAAAGGATAGTGCTTCAGGTAGGTTTAAGATTTTAGGAATCCAAGAAGTCAGGAAATTAATCATGTTGTGCCCCTCCATCTGCTCTGGGATGTCGTAGATTCTTATATTGTTTCTCCTGGTTCTGTTCTCAAAGTCGTCTATCTTCTCATTGAGTCTGGAGTTTTGTTGAAGAAGAAAGTTTATGCTTTTCTCTCTTTTTGTTAACCTGTAGTCTATATCTGTTATAGAATCTTCCAATGCAGCAATCTGGGCAGTTTGTTGTTTAAGGACATAATTTAATAAGGCTATTTGGTGGTATCTTCTTTTATATTGTCCACTTTTAAGTTTAATTTGTCTATTTTAACCACCAAGTCTTGAACTGTAGTAACGATTGCCTGTATTTGTTTCCTAATTGGATTTTCTTGCTGAGAGAACTTGGAGTTATTCATCCTACTTTGTAAATTTGGAATGTCCCTTCTATTGAAAAGTTTGAGAGGAAAATATGAGGATTTTAGTTGAAAAATTACACCAACTTGTAGCGTGCAACTTCCAGAATCTAATTTTAATAATTGCAAGTCTTTATTGGTGAAGTTAAACAAAAATTCCTGTCAGACTGCAGAGCTCAAGAATTCTACTGCTTTCAGTTTGCCATCCAAGCCACGCCCCTTAGTTTTTTTTTTGTTTGTTTTTTTACTGGTATAAAGTTCATTTAGATAAAATAATATTCATTAAGAATAATGGTTTATATTTCATTTATTGTTTTGTTTGAATACGTGATATATCTAACAAACTCAAAGATGGTTTCTTATATTATGCTGCTATCATTTCTTAGAATGCACATAGTGTTTTAGTGCTATTCGAAATCCTGTTTCTTTTTTTAATATTTGCTAGGTAATGTGACTGAAATGAGCATGACCTGGGGATACCAGTAAAGAGTGTGAGTTGTGGTTCTGCTTGATTTTATATTATTTCCTCACCATTCATAATGCTTAATTTTTCTAATATATATATTTATTTTATGTTTGTCCATATTTGGTTTCTATCTGATTCAAATCCCTTTTTAATCTCTATAAGTTTTATTTTCATCATTGGTGATAAATTTATACCAATAAGTAATAAGAAAAGGACAAGAACAAACCAGGAACCAAAAAAATAGAAAAACACAGCAGGCACCCTCTTCTGTGAGCCAAACTGTATTACATAAAACAATAATTGTTAAGGGCTTTCATCCAGAATGGGACTTACTCAGAAATTTATATTACTTTGGAGCTTATAACAGTGCCAGTGTTATCTTCATTGCAGCCCTACCTAGTTAGCTGTTCCCTTAAATGACTGAATAATTTATTGATTGTTTAAACAACATTCTAATTAACTAGCTAGTCAAGTAGCTAGACCTGGTTTGCCAGAGGTTCCTCTTTTTGAGGACTTACCCAGAAGGAAAATGAAATCGATAATTTGTCTGAAGTCAAACCATGTGCAAATGGGAGCTGACTATATTCACAAAAGAGTCACTCTTTTCATGCTGTCATTTAACTAATTTAATAATCCTGTTTATGTAACACGTATAACCATCTTGACTAATTTTCAACCTGTGTGCCAGTACAAAAGGACCAATGAAGTTCAAAATAATTACCTCATTTGCTCATCTCTCACCATACTTTTTTGGAATTCATGTTCATTTGGGCAACTACAGTGGTATGAGCTGATGATCATAGCAGAAATCAAAGCAAGCAATAAAATTCAGTAATTCATTAAATGTATTATTCTAAATTACTAGAATCAATAACAGAATCTGGTTGATACATAACCAGAAAAATGTGCCTAGCTGGTGTATTGTATCATTCAGATTCTAAAAGCAAAAGTACACTACTTGCGTGTTTTTTCTTAAAATCATTATTTAAAACACAAATGTACATAGATTTAAAATGATCATGTATGTTAGGGAATATATCTGCATAACACATTCCTTTATTCTTTTCCTTAATTTCATCTTTGTGTTCCCAAATGTATCTACATAGGTTTGAATCTGTCTTGCCTATGCAAAATGTACCAAACCAACATTTTGCAAAGTAAACTAAACTTGTGAGGGACATATACAAATGACATTTGAAACTGTATCTACTACCACTTCCAGGCCATACAGAAAATGAAACTTTGTTTACAACATAATAACAGGAGGAAGAAAATCATGTGTTGCAAAAAAAAAATGTAATTCAAAATGTAGTCATTGTCTTTCCTATAGCATTATTAATGCCATCTTTCTTGAATGGTTAGTATTTTTCCTTGTAGGGGAAACAATTTCCTTGATGTGATTCTTACTAACATGGCATATCTGTTCCATACCTAAAGCTTTATCCTCCATGATTAAATCTGTCTACCACACCATCACCTTTCTATGGCAGCCAGGCTAATACTCTAAGCCCATCGTACACAGGAAATACAGAAAGGCCAACTCGTTAGCACTCTTGGATACCTTAAAGAGCTTCAAAAGGGTTCCTCCACCTGTGCATCCTAGTGCAATCAAGAGATGCTATTATGTGCTGTGTCTGTCCCTTTTGTGTCTCTTCTCTTCCGCTCTCTGTCTGTCATACACACACAGCTACACAAATATCAAACATACAAACACTTCTATTTTTATTTAGTTTTTTTTCCTTTTAATTTTATACATGGTAAACAGCAAAGCCTCATCTGGTGAGCATAAAGAAATTTTTTTTTTTCTGTCCGTGCTTAATGTACTGCTGGGAAGTGGCAGACTTGTTTTTTTTCACTGGGCATTATCTGTACATTAACACTCTGCTTGAAAGTATTTCTTCTCCCTTCAAGGGAAATGTACATTATGCCCATTCTCTAAGCATTATGAACATCCAACAATATGTACACTGATCTTGATGACCCCCACATGTTCAGTCTGGAGGGCAACATATTTGCTGACAAAGTTAGTTATGTTTCTCCTTTCTCTTGCTCTCTCTCTCTCTCTCTCTCTGTCTCTCAGCTCTGTCACCACCCTGTTTTCTCCTCTTACCATTAATATCCTGTGTCCCCCTGTAATTATCACTGAGCAGCCCTAAAATCTCCCTCCAAAGCTAAAACCACTAGATATGTGTTTTCTGACTACATATCAGATTGTTCCTAGGTAGTACCAAACACAGTCTCAAATTTTTCTTTGCAAACCTATAGGCCAACTAGTCTCATGAGCATTGTTTGTAAAGTCATGAACTCTACCACCATTTAACCTATAAATAATGACAGAGTTGGGTACAATACCTTCAGCTGAGCTAATCTTGTTTTGTGAGAATTAGGTTCTGGTTACTAAATTCGGTGGGCTTCTTTGAGAAGAGCTCTGGATAATGTACAGAAAGTACACACTGTATACCGGGGCCTTGATCAAGCTTTTGATACTCTCCCACATTCTGGTATTATTGATAATCTTAGTGACTTAAATATTAACCCCTACACACACACACACACACACACACACACACACACACACACACACACACACACACATACACAATTTTAAAAGGCTGATCACTGGTGATGTCACAGTATTCCATATTGGCGCCAGTCTTCACCATTTACTTTGCCAAATGAATAAGGATCTCTGTCTTACAAAGTTTGTAGAAATACTGCAAACTCAGTGCAGTCATTAAATGTCCAGCAGATACCTATATCCTATGAGAAGGAATAGCTTTTACAAATTCTTAGTTTCAAGGTCATAGACTCAAGCTAAATGCAAAAATAACTTTTTTTCAGTGGGGGCCTGGGGAGAAAAGGTCCGGTACAAAAATTTAATCTACAGTTAATTATTACACTTGTTAGCAGTTATAAAACTATATGAAGTCATGAAAGATAGTAGAAAGTGTAAAAGAAAGAAAGAAAGAAAGATGTATTATGCAATATGTCATTTTAACACCTAATCCATTCATCTAATTCAAATCTAATTTAATAATAATCTTGTTTGCAACTCATTTTAATCTATTTCACATCAAATTTGAATCTAATGTAATTCATTAAAGACCTTAAACCTTTAAGAACAATGAACTCTCCTTTGAACACCATATAGAAGCGATAACTAGAACATCCTAGACCACATAATCCCTAAAGCTATATGTTTCAGTTTCAAAGAAGTTATTGATCTTTCTACCTGCCCCTACTATGACCCATAAAAGAACATAACTTACCCTTCAACATGTACTTGGGCAGCTATATTACACATCTTATGAAACCTCAAAGATTCCTGACAAAACAAAAATCTTGGATATGAGGTCTGAAAGCTACATAGTGTATCTAAAAGCTTTAACAAATCTCCTGCAGACTCTTGTATGCAACATCTGCTTGATTTATATGGCAAACAAACCACTCTTGTTAAACCTCTTAATTATTCAATTACCAGGCAAAACAAACAATTCCACTCTAAGGATATAAACCTACACAGAAATATTAAGAGAAACTTGTGAGAAAATGAGTCTCTCTCCCAAAAACTCCCCAACATTGCCACTAATCAGAGATTTTTCATTTTAGAAAAAATAGCATTCAAAATATGCTTTATTCAGAGAAAACAATGTAAAGGTTCAGAAAATTATTAAAGAACAATTGCAGCAAGGTTTAATGAAGGTCACACTAAAATGAAAGTCCTAATTGTTATAAGAAGTGATGATATGGGCAAGTGCCAGCATAGCCAGCTGGAGTTTTGTAAAGAATGATATGGCCTTTGAATATCAAGCTAATTTATACAAGATGCTTGTGTTACAAATGTATTAGAACTGTATGTCATTTGTATATCAGACTGATTTGTACATAAGTTTGTGCTGAAAATATATTTGTGAGCATTGCTTGTGTTAATTGTGTTAAAATGTATCAACAGTGCACCCTGCTGAAATGAAAAGGAGTGTACATATATTGTGCAACTGAATGAAATGTATATGTTTTAATAGAGGATACTGGGACAGCAACAGTTAACCACCCAGCTTGCATTAAGAAAAATAAAGGAAATGTAAATGAGCTGTTAAACTATTAAAATGTTACACCACAGTGCTGAATATGACCAGAAATTAGGTTTGGCAACAAACTAAGTTGTCCAGGGACATCTTCAGGAGGGGTTAGGTTGATATTAGTGGGAGTTAGGTGGGCTGGGGAGATGAAAGGGTGAAATGGAGGGTGGAATAACTGGGAAGAAATGAAGTAAGGATGGGAAGGAGCTTAAGGGGTTTAGACAAGTGTAGCTGGGCAAGTAGTCACATTTTGGCGTGAACTTGCTAAGGCAGGGTACGCCCATGATGACCTGTAGGTATAACAGGAGAAAAGGTAGGCCTCTGGGCATCGGTTGTTGGCAAGTGGTCTGGGGTATGTAGTTATATATTTTGTGGTTTGAATTCTCAGGCCAGGGGGGTTAGAGATCCGTATTGTTTTGCTTCTGAAATTCTCAAGAAGACAGGAGGTTGGGGCAGTCACCTTGTCGAAAGCTTTGTTTAAAAATATGTATGCTTATATATTTATATATGTGTATGTTTGCACATATATATGTATGTGTGTATGCATGTATATATATATATATATATATATATATATGTGTGTGTGTGTGTGTGTGTGTGTGTGTGTGTGTGTGTGTGTGTGTGTGTGTGTGTGTGTGTGTGTGTGTGTGTGTGTGTATGTGTATATATATATATATATATATATATATATATATATATATATATAGTTGTGTGTCTGTATATATATATATATATATATATATATATGTGTGTGTGTGTGTGTGTGTGTATATATATATATATATATATATATATATATATATACAGATATAGATATATATCATGGGTTCATATTAAAACACCGAACGTTGAAAACAGCGAACGGTGTTTCATCGACACATATTCAGTGAACACTGAAAATGTTGAAACCACAGAACAGCGATTTCTTTCCTAGGGAAAGAAATCACTGTTCCAACCCCCCCCCAAAAAAAACATTAAACATTTCCAAACACATACACACATACCCTAACCCTAATTATACCCCCCAAAAAACAGTAAACAACTAAATACACATATGCATGTAACCCAACCATACAGCTAACAAAAAAAAAACAGTAAACATTTTAAAACATATGCACTTACCTTAATCCGTACCTTAACCCTAAGGTCAGTAACTCTTGCACATTTACATAAACAGTTCCAAACACATACACACTTAATTTAACCCTAATCCTACCCCCTAAAACAAAAGTAAACAGCTGAAAACACATACACACGTAACTTAACCACACATCTAACACAAATAAAAAACAGTAAACACTTTCATACATATGCACTTACCTTAACCCGCACCCTAACCCTAAGGTCAGTAACTGTTGCACAATCACGCTCGCGAGCTTTACCGGTCAAGGGACCACACTACACTTCAGAACAGGCAAAGCAACAAAGCAGTCAGGTGACTTTTTCCCCAGGGAAAGAATTCACTGAAAAGCTGCTTTGCTGTTTTGCCTGTTTGCCCTATATGTGTCGATGAAAACGCATTCGATAAAATGTGTTTTCGTCATTCTAATAGGAACCCATATATCATAAGCTACTTGTCTGGAATAATTAAGAGTTTGGGGTCATTCCAGCAATCAGGTTCCATAGCTTTTTCAGTTAGAGGCGGCTGGTGTAGCTACAAAGTTCAAAGATGCAGTCGCAGGCAGGAAGCTGTAAATCTAGTCAGATTTATTATTAAAATGGAATAAAATATAAGTGCTTTTGTCCCAATTGTAAAGATTTATCAGGAACTTTGTCAGATGTTTTTGTGATTGGTGGCTTGTGTAGCTAGTCAGTGTTTCTATTTTGGGTCTTTCAGCTAGTTAGTGAATTATTTGTGTGATCCCATTTGCTGGTGCATCTTGATTTAATCAGGTCTGTCTCTTTTTCAGCACTTTGGGTGGTTGGCTTTGGCATTCGTTGGTGGTCAGGGTGTTAGTACAGAATTCTGTCATCAGAGAGGTTGAGAGAAATGCAAATTCCTTTTTGCAGGCTTTAGGCTCAGGTTGTGAGCCTTGCCTGAGGTAACTCTGTTGTCTGTGCATGCGTGGGGATTGGTGTTTAGGTGGGGTTACCTGAAGTATAGTACTGCTGGTGTCCTTCGCTGTGAACTGTCTGCTGTATTTATGTTAGTAGTGAGGTAGGCTTGGTAGTATGTTCTTGAAATTAAAAAAGAAAAAAAAGCTTTCTGTCTATTAACGGCATGCTTGCAACCTGTCATTGCACTACAGAGTTTTAATATCCATTCACGGGCTTCAGAATAGCAGTTCTGGACAGTGCATGCACAGTCAGGCTTTGTTTGGCTTGTGTTCTCTGCAGACTAAGGTTTAAGATAAGAAATTAAAAGTAAATTATTGGTGCTTCATGATAAACTTTTGTATGGTGCAGGGTACTGTTGAGCAGGTGGGGAAGGCTGAGACTGCCGTTGATACTGTTGAAGCAGAGGTTGGGTGTGCTGATGATGTTCAGTTGTGCTTCTGCTTTGTTTGGCAGCCCCTTGTGTCAGATGGGGTGTTGGCCTGCTCAGGGGTGCTAGATTCAAGTGGCATTTAGTGTAGCAGTATAAAGTCCAGTTGAAGAGATTATTACTGCTTGCTGCTTATGGTTTAAGCATTGCAGACAAAAAAAAAAAAATCCAAATGCATTCATGCAGACGCATAACTAAATTTGAATAGTAGCTTGCATCTTCTCTGCCGTTCCCTTTCCACAGGTAAAGGACTGATAACCTTGGTCCCTGTATTAGCTTTTGTATGTAGTTATTTGTCATTTTTCTTATCAAGAGTCACTCAACAAGATAAGTCGCAGGTTTCAAACATTGCTGTTGTTAGTTATATATCATGAATGTTTCTTCAAAAAGGGTTTTGTATTTGTCATGTGTGTTCTGGAAAATGTGATCTCAAATTAAAATGCTTATCAGTTTTCGGTGGCTAATTTCGTAAGCTGGGTGCCTGCTGTGTAACTGCCGTGATGAGGCCTTGCTGCATTACCTGTCAGTTTTAATTCTGTAAATGCTTGTCTATCAAATGTACAGGTTTTCACTGAATGCAGAGTTTTGTTTCAGTACATAATGGGACGCATGTAAGCTGCAGACAAACACGAGTTCTGAGAAAAAACCTTTGTTCATTTGCTCAGTAAAAAGAGGGGAAGCCCCAGTCACTGTCATAAATGTTTAAATGTGTATTGTAGCCATCTATGCTAAATTCTTACAGAGTATAATTGGATACTCTTTCTAAGAGCCTTATAGTAACTGACTGGTGGCAGTGAATCTGCCTTATAGTCTGGGCAAATATGATAGATCGAGTAATCTGGGCCAGCTTTTCCCCAGGTGTGTGTGTGCGTGCATGTGTGTGTGTGTCTGTGTGTGTGTGTGTGTGTGTGTGTGTGTGTGAGTGTGTGTGTGTGTGTGTTTGTGAAAATCAAATCTTAAAGAGTGTGCATTTCAGCTACTTTCGGCAGGGACATGAAGCACTGGGTTCACAGAGTGAGTGCTGGAGGACTTGACTTGGACACTCAGCTGAGTACCTAACTCTGCAGCTGTACCAGTGGGGAGTCTTATTGGGGACCTGGAGGAGGACAGATATGGGGACATCCAGACCCTGGGCTGAGTGTGTTCCCTGTGTGGTTTTAAGGAAAATTGTACTTGATGCAGAGAGGTCTGCATCTGGAAATACTGAGTTTAACCATTTGTATTTCAGGTTTATGTCCCTCTCCAGTGTCAGTGGTGAGGATTCAGGCTCCTTGATTACTGCCCAGTGTGAGGATGTCACATTCTGGTAGCCATCACATATCGGTAGCAGTGGTGGGCATCACACTGATAACTTCTGCTGAGGCTGAAATCAACATATTTTTCCTGGTGTATGAGTTTAAATAAACAAAAAATATATGCTAAGGCAAAGGTTATGCTCTGCACTGAAAAAAAAAAGTTTGTGTGTGTGTGTGTGTGTGTGTGTGTGTGTGTGTGTGTGTGTGTGTGTGTGTATGTGTGTGTGTGTGTGTGTGTGTGTGTGTGTGTGTGTGTGTGTGTGTGTGTGTGTGTGTCTGTATGAAAGATAGGGGTGTGTAAGTATAATGATGTAAAACTCTATCCAGTCTGTACACTGTCACTAAAAGGTTGTGGTAATGTTTCTCCTGCAATATTACTGATATGGCCTCAAAGTCATACAACCACGGCTGATCTGAAGCTAAACCTGCTGTTGGGAATCCATGAGTTGATGTTTCAGATGTCTTCTGTATGATGGCATCAGAACAGGCTGAATAGCTGCGATTGTTGGTGTGAGACACTTGCTTGGCTGTGCTTAGAAACCAGAAAAAATTGATTTGGAATATGCATTCGCTTAATTATACAAATTTCACCCACTGGTGACTGTTTCTAGGTGCTGAACAGAATCTTGAACTGACTTTGAAAAAACTAATATGGACTTTTACAGATCTGCCTTTTTCTTTTTGGAGATGTAGTCATATGCTTTTTGGACTTACAAATGTTGTGCTTGTGGAAACACTGCATGGTCACATGACTGACATACTGAAATTAAGAAGATTCAACATTGCCTGCGCAGTGCCCCTGCTCTATGCTGTAATAATATTTTATTCCACTTTGTTAACAGGTATTTCAACTGGACAGACACAAGGAGTGCAGTGCAGTGTTTTACTGCTTTATGCTTTCCGAAACAGGGCAATAGTCACATTGTGTACAAACAAAAATTGCAAGAATCAAACAGAGACTTTCAGGATTCAGATCATTTGTATTTCATTGCCTTAAGCAATATGCCTTTTTCAGTCACTGCTGAATTGTGTGGTTTACACATGAATGCATGTATTCATTAAATTTATTCAGTCTCTTGTAGGTTTGTTGTGTAGTTTTTTTTCACAATTTTTTAGACAAGCAGCACATTACTCTACCCCAAAATGCACTGAGAAACCAGCTTTAGTCCATTCATTTTGTTTTGGTTACTGGTTGCTTAAAAAGGAAACATTTATTAGTGCATGTAGCAAAGATGACTACAATTATACTGTTTAACTGTTAATTTTATTTTGTCCTGTTGCAGATGATGCAGTGACAATGACCACACCAGGTCTCAACCTACCAGTCCAGCAAGAATCAATGGTGCTCCTGCCATGTTACTTCACTGCTGACTCTGAGACACTTGACTTAAACCTTCTTACGGTACAGTGGGAATTCCAGGGAAATCATTTGGCCATATTTGCTGACAACATCCTGTTTAATAGCAGTAGGGCTTGGCTTTCTCTGGAAGGGCTGAAGAAAGGAAATGCTTCATTGATTCTCAAGACTGTTTCAACAGCAGATGAAGGAGATTATATGTGCTATATCAACTACTTGCCAGATATCCAACAAAATATGACTACCGCTTTAAATATTTATGGTAATTTTATTTTATTTAACAATAAATGTTGTATTTCATTGTTATTTGCCTTATATGGGGGTAAGAAAATGTAGGATGACATTTCAGAGTTGTTCTCAAGTTCCTAAAGTGCATGTTTGTGCAACATATGCATATATATTTTGCCTTTGATTTCTAGCTTACATTCTAAAGATTTAGCTTTTATTTAGATATTTAGTCCTGTGTTGACCATGCATATTATACAGCATTTCTAAAAACTGCCATAAAATGTTGGTAACAAGCTGTCTAAATGGAATCTTTATAGAGGGGGTAAGCCTCCATTGTCACCATATTGAACACCTAAAGATGTCATGCTTGTGGAAACATTACATGGTCACATGACTGACACTGAAATTAAGAAGATTCATCTTTGAATGGATGGCTTTTAAAATACATGGGCAAATCCACAGGTAATTATGAATTAAAAAAGACCCTCTAATTTTAGACAACAGGTCTAAGAATGATTTTCCATCAACACAAGGAGTCGCTTTAAAAAGAAAGTTATTTGTTCCCCAAAACACATTAGCAGAGCTTGAAAACCCTCAAAAAGACAGCACTGAAACAATGACAAATAAAAAGAAAAATGTAATAATAAAAAGCTCCAAAACAAATTTGAAGTATATAAAATAGACCATTTAATACTAACAGTAAACGTCTTCATCACATAGATGTATAAGTCAGTAACTTCATCAGACTGTGGTACTGCATTGTAAGATCACATAATTTAAACATGAAATGCAAGCACATTTGAATGATAATGATTTTTAAATGTAATGTCCTTGAAAAGTTTGCCAATGTAGGATGATTTAACTGTTTTGAAAAGTGATAAGTCTAGAATTCCTATTATGTTTGGTGTTCTACAGCTACGTAAGAATTTTGACAGACCTCATATGACACCAATAGTAGTAAGGTCAGGCTCTAAAACTAAGCCACTGTGTTTGTTTTTGGATAACAAAATTAAGGGTTTTGGGGGAAACAATAGTTCCAATAAGGGCTGTTTTGCTTTTGTTACAAAAATAAGAGGTAAGAT
The DNA here is from genome assembly GCF_019279795.1 of Protopterus annectens. Lineage (NCBI taxonomy): Eukaryota > Metazoa > Chordata > Ceratodontiformes > Protopteridae > Protopterus > Protopterus annectens. Next base: position 557,260,454 of record NC_056739.1, on the reverse strand, counting down.
ATTAAAGAAGGTACTTTTTTGTTTCAGCTGATGTTCAGTTTGTTTTTACAATGGCAATAATAATATAATAATAATATAATTACGATTAAAGTGGTGTGGGAGTGAATTAATGAAGGATAAGAATTTAGAACCTAAGGATATTAAGTTAAATACAGAGCTGAGGGATATTATTCTGCACAACTATTTCATTTGTCTTTCAAATTAATGTGGAAACAAAACTGGAGTAGCAATGGGGTGCCTGTAGCTATGCCAATTTAATTTTAACACAATGGGAAAAGAAATATGTCTACCTTCACAGACACTACTTAAATGTTAATTATTGGCATTGTCCTGTTGACATATATTTTTTTTATGTTGGAAGGCACTTTAAAGATATGAAGAATGTTTTGAATGACATTTAAAGACAGTATATCTGACGTGAGTGTGAAGTTTTTGGATACTGATTTTTATAAGGATGTCAATGACATGATATAACAAAACTCAGCCCCAGAAATGTTACAAGTAATTCTATTTTATATGTAATAATAGTTTACTGGGAAAGTCTGACTTGGAGCAAAGCCAATTTTCAGCGGAGGCCCGGGGAGAAATGCTACTGACACATGTCCTTGCAATGTGAGAGGAAATCAGAGCATCCAAAGGAAACCCACACAAACACAGGGAGGAAATACAGACTCTGCACAGAAGGCAACCCAGCTGAGAATCAAACTGGTGAACCTCTTGCAGTGAGGTGACAATGCTACCACTGCACCACTACACTGTCTAATATGAATCTTAAGAAAATGACAGAAGGTATAGCATATGGGAAGGCTAAAAGACGTAGGCGATTAACAAGTGATATTGAGGATGTTACACTGTTACAACACCTAGAGGTGAAGTTTTTACAAAGAGGTTAACCCAAGAACAGGTTTTGTAAGGTACTGAAAAGTACTGACTGATAGTGTGAGGTTATCAGAGGAAAAGATAATACTGGAAATCAGAAATGGCTATAACTTTTTCTGCGGATTTTTATAATATTTAAAATATATTTATTAACTGGAAAATTATACAAACATGTGCCATTTTAGCTGACAGTTTGGCTGTGTTTCTCAGGATTGTTACCAAATGAGAAAAAAGTCTGAAACAGCTATCTGACAACCATAGCACCAAGATGATAAAAATGTATGAAACAGAAACGTATACATACGAGAACTGTAAGGAGAGAGTTACAGTAAGCTGCCTGTCGGGCGCTAGAATCCACCACATAACGCAAGCACTCAGATCTCTCAACAGCAGGTACAAATACGACTCAGTCATTGTCCACACTGGTGTAAACGACCTGAGACATACCTCCTTGGACTACATGAAAAGAGACATTGAGGAGCTCTCTGATTATGTAGCCCAGGCAGGTATGACCCTGACCTTGAGCAGTATCCTACCTTCACCAAGAATGATGCCACAATACAGAGATAAGATGATCAGCTTTAACAATTGGCTTAAACTCTGGTGTCATTCAAAGGGGATCCAATGTCTGTCTGCCTGGGATGACATGCTGGACAAGCCACGCTGCCCAAGGGACGGCTTGCACCTGTCACCCTGGGATTCGGATATTGGCAAAGGCTCTTGCCACCCCATAGTGCCTTTTTAGGCAATGCCCAAATTCTAAACCTACCACCCTAGAACACAAAAAAGGAAAAAAACTAAGGGTAATGCTGCTCAATGCCAGAAGTCTAAATCTCAAAATGCACGCACTCGAGGCCCTTCTCAGTATGGAGAATATCGATGTCTGTGCTGTGACAGAAACCTGGTTCAAGGCTCCTGAGAGCACCCCAGCACTATCAGGTTTTACCTCATATCATGCATTCCGGCCCCAAAATCCGGACAATACCAAGAAAGGAGGGGGGGTATCCATATTCATCAAGGACACCCACACCTCAAGACTGGTGGCAACGCATGATGCATCGGAGACCATCCAGGTGCAACTAACCATAGGCAAGACTGCTCTGCAAATTGTAGCATGTTACAGGCCACCCTCACAAACTCAGGAACCTCACATGGCTTTCCTGAAAACACTGGAGGGGATAAATGTATCTCCAAACACCATCATACTAGGTGACTTCAATTACCCTAATATAGACTGGGAACACTACTCAAGCCCAAACACCCTAGCCCAAAAGTTCCTGGAATTCATAAACTCAAATGCCATGGAACAACTAGTCACCATTCCCACAAGAGGAGAAAACATACTTGATCTCATCATCACGAATATGGGAGCACAATGTTCAACACCAGAAGTATACCCCTCACTGGTGAGATCAGATCACAAACTAATCTCGCTGGAGGTCCTCATCCCACCCCCACCTGAAATAAAAAAGACCACAGTAAAAAACTTCTCGAAAGCCGACTTCACACTTCTAAAGACTAGTGTGGTCTCCTTTAAGGCCCCCGAGCTGGCGGAGAACAGTACTCAAGCCGCTGAATCACTTACAAATGCCTTCTACCAGCACCTGCAGGACTGCATGGATAAGGCAATCCCAAGCAAAACAAAGACTCTTTGTACCAAAGGCAAGCGTCCAGTCTGGTGGACCCCAGCCATAAACAAACTCTACAACAAAAGGAGGAAGCTACTACAAGACAGAGCAAAATCCTTAAAAGGTAAGACACCTTTGATCACTATAAGTAAAAACTAAGAGCTCTCATAAAATCATCCAAAGCAAACTTTGAGAGAAAAATAGCTAAAGACTCAAAAGACAATCATAAGGCCTTCTTTAGCTATGTTAGAAACCTGGGAGGAAACTCCCAGATATGCTCAGAACTAGTTCAAAATGATATGAAGATTACTGATCCTACAGACATTGCCAACATACTGGCTGACAGGTTCAGTGCAAACTTCTCCCCCCCCTCCCCCCCAAAAGGAGAGATATCTATACCAAATGATTGCAGCCCCCCAAACATCTCTAACATCCAAGTGAGAACTGCTCTCTCCAAAGCAAAAAACACAGCATCCATGGGACCTGATGGTGTCCCCGGCTGTGTGCTCCACGAACTCAACGAGGAATTAAACCCACAGCTAGGACAGCTGTTTAATCATAGTCTCATCTCTGGATACGTACCCAGGGAGTGGCGCACTGCGACTGTGGTCCCACTTCACAAAGGCGGTGCCTCCACCGACCCTGGAAATTACCGGCCCATTAGCTTGACAAGCCTTATCTGCAAAGCCATGGAGAGGATCATAATGGACCTCATAAATAAAGACATAGGGAATTTGCAGACTTTGGATCCAACCCAGTTTGGCTTTGTCAAAGGCAGATCATGCCTTTTAAACTTGGTTGACTTTTTCGAAACAGTCACCAAAGCCGTTGATGAGGGAAAGGCAGTCCATACAGCCTACCTCGATCTGGCGAAGGCCTTCGATACAATACCCCACTCGGGTATCATTGAAAAACTCATCAGCTTAAATGTTAACCCATACATCACAAGATGGGTTGCAAACTGGCTGAGTGACAGAACCCACAGGGTCAGAGTTGCTGGCGCCATGTCAGACTCAAAGCCTGTCACAAGTGGTGTCCCACAGGGCTCAGTCCTGGGCCCGCTCTTGTTTGGCATCTACTTTTCCGAAGTACAAGCAAACACAGGAGGGTTATGGCTGACAAAGTTTGCAGATGACTGCAAACTGGGCGCCGTAGTTGAAAACACATCTGACACAGATATCCTTCAGAAGGGTCTCACAGAAACGGATGACTGGTGCCAGAGCCATGGCCTAAAGTTAAATGCCAAAAAATGCATAGTCATACCCTTCGGGAAAAACAAGGTTACCCCTAGCTACCATATAGGTGGCAATCCACTGAGCACAGAAGAAGTTATCAGGGACCTGGGGACCCAGGTTGACAGTAGCCTGTCATTCGACACACATGTAGCTAAAGTAGTTAGGAAAACCTTCTACATTGCCCACCTTATCGTGAAGGGATTTACATCTAGATCAAGGGAGGTCATAGTTTCCCTATACTCATCACTCATCAGACCAATGATTGAGTACAATGCCCCATTCGGAACGTATCTGACCCGACACTTGCAGCAGCTGGAGAGGCCACAAAAGTTCCTCATCAAAAGGATAAAGGGTCTCAAAAATCTGTCCTATGCTGCCCGACTGAAAGAATTCCAGCTCTATTCAGTCGCTTACAGCTTGCTCAGAGGTGACCTTTGCCTGACATACAAGGCCATGTCAAACCCAGATTTGATGAATATGCTTCACCTCAAAAAATCTAGATCCGTCAGAGCCACAAGGGCGGGAGACTTAAACCTCGACACAGCTATAAATAGGACATGCTGGAGGGATAGATTCATCACCCAAAGACTCCCTATGCTGTGGAACAAAATCCCGGTATATGTGAGGCAGAGCACCTCGCTGGCCTTGTTCAAGAGAAATCTTGACCAATGGATGGGAGATCGCAGATATACCCCAGGGATTACCTCAGTGTCACTGCTCGACAGAGGCACAGCAAAATAATGGGTATAGTTCCCCATACTAAAGGGGTGGTGTAAGCCACAAAACTATGGGCTAGGCTTGTAAATGCCCTCGGGCAGATAGCCTAGTATGAACCTATGAACCTATTATAGATATAGAGAGCATGGTTCAAATTGTTTTTGAAATCTTTTTATAATTCTGTAACTTCCCTTGTTTTTTGCTACATGTGACTCTGATTACGTTGCATGTGCTATGTTAGAAGGACAACCAGAGCTTTAAAAATAAGAATATATGAACACCTGTATGCTATTTCTAAACATTCTTTCAATGCACTTTACAGATACAGTGTGGCGTGCAGCCAGTTTAAATGTTTTTATTTTTTGTTCTGGATTTTCAGAATAAAGACATTCATGATGGTGACAGGGAAAATTTGTTAGAAGTTAGGGAATTAAAATGAAAATTTAGGTTGAATCCCCTTGAGTTACCAAGGTTGAATGGCTAGTAACCAAACACTCGTACCACCACAAATTAATAGATCAAGCCAAGATCCGGTGCAATGAAGGTTATCCAAAGTAGGCACAGTAAGCAGGTAGCAGTTGATAAAGTAAAACGGGTTTATTATCTAATAAGTAAGCCTCCAACAACGAACATCAACAACCAAACAAACAAATTCCTTTAGATATAAAGTGCAAACATTTAGCGCTTTCGTCTCCACACCGGGAGACCTCTTCAGAATAACTTTACAAAAATCAAGTTTGCCTTATATACATCTTGCTCTACTTCATTAATCAATTAGTTTGTCAATTAACTAAACTGCTGTTGTATTACAATCTTATTCAAGCAGAGTTAACTAAGTGAAATTTTCTTTGGCTTGAATAAAATAAAATAAAGTCCTGCTTAACTTAATAAAAAATATTCCTACTGAGTAATGATTACATTCAATAAGACATTCACGTAAAACAGCACATTTATATTTATATTTATATTTATACAATAAAAATTTAAAAGAAAAAGCAAAAATGCAAGTAGTTAATAAGCAACACTTCTTTGCCACTTGCTTCATTGTATAAGCCCTATCTGTATAGTGTCTCATGTGGACAAACACTGGTATTGTCAGTTAACATACATTATTCCTTCCAAGAAAAAACGCATGTTGTGGTAAGGGCCTGAATGATCATATTTCCAACACCCCAGCATTGAAGTTTTTAGCCTCAGACCCCAAACTGGCTAAGGGTGTACAACAACAATAGATGTTCAGCATCTATCTACAGTTTGATTTGACATTGCACTGCAGGAAATAAAACCTTCTTGTGTTTTGAGAGTGTTTTAGTAAGTACTATATAAAAAAGCTTTCTTACTTAGAAAATATTCAACATTTGACTCAGTATTTATTTTAACGTTTACTTATTCATTATATATTTATTATACATTATATATTCATATATAAACATATACAGACTCACACCATTCATTATGTACTTACAAGCATTTTAAGTATTTTAATATTAATATTTTATACATTTACATATTTATATATTTATAAAGTTTTTATTATTAACTATATCAATTGTATCAATTATACATATGATGTCGTATATTTTTAGATTTTTTATATATTTATGCTTGTATGGAATTTGATTTAATAATGTTATAATTCAAATGAATTTTTTAAAGAAAAGGGGCTATTATACCTGCATGTTTTTTCTTGGAAGGAATAATGTATGTTAACTGACAATACCAGTGTTTGTCCACATGAGACACTATACAGATAGGGCTTATACAATGAAGCAAGTGGCAAAGAAGTGTTGCTTATTAACTACTTTCATTTTTGCTTTTTCTTTTAAATTTTTATTGTATAAATATAAATATAAATGTGCTGTTTTACGTGAATGTCCTATTGAATGTAATCATTACTCAGTAGGAATATTTTTTATTAAGTTAAGCAGGACTTTATTTTATTTTATTCAAGCCAAAGAAAATTTCACTTAGTTAACTCTGCTTGAATAAGATTGTAATACAACAGCAATTTAGTTAATTGACAAACTAATTGATTAATGAGGTAGAGCAAGATGTATATAAGGCAAACTTGATTTTTGTAAAGTTATTCTGAAGAGGTCTCCCGGTGTGGAGACGAAAGCGCTAAATGTTTGCACTTTATATCTAAAGGAATTTGTTTGTTTGGTTGTTGATGTTCATTGTTGGAGGCTTACTTATTAGATAATAAAACCGTTTTACTTGATCAACTGCTACCTGCTTACTGTGCCTACTTTGGATAATCTTCATTGCACCGGATCTTGGCTTGATCTATTAATTTAAGGTTGAATGGCTCTTTAAACTTTGCATTTATTTTAAAAGTGAAGGGTTTTGGCTGATTAATATTCAATACAAAGGGTGTTTATTGGGAGACCAGTGTGATAAAGTGATTTATTCTATCAGTAAAGAATGTGATCTTACAATGAAGTATTATTGTCTGATTACATTACTGACTTAAAAGTCTGTGTGATGAAAACTCTTACTGTTAGTATTAAATTGCCTATTTTGAATACTTCACCTTTGTTTTGGAGTATTTTTATTATCACAGTTTCAAAACAAAATGACTAAAATAAAGCAAAGGTAGTAAGCACATGCATGGGGTGTCTGTAGTACAGCTGTGTTGCCTAAAGTTTGCAGAAACACTCAGCTTCAGGAAAAAGATCCAATATACAATGGAGTTACTTTAAAAAATGGTAAGAAATATATTTGTAAAATAACTTCCATGTAAAATAATAATGATCACTGCAGGAAGAGAATATAAAGTTAAAGTACATCTTCAAACAAATCAAGCCTTCCCAAATCCCTGGCATTTTACTCTTCACTGCACCTCTGCCTACATAGGCTCATAGGCAGGTACTACACTAACTGCCCTTGCAGGCCATTTTAAGCATAGACCATTTCCCTTTTGGTGCTTGAATTAACATATCCCGTTTGGTGTTAGCTTAGCAATACCAATCCAATATTTGAAAATGATATATTACTCCTAGTGAGAATAACCGGGATCATACCATGGATAATCTGAGGGGACATATGTGTGGGATTATAGCATTTAGGAGTGGCTTCTTCCCAGTAATAATACAAGGAGGCAGTCCTGGGATAACTTTTCTATCACCTATCCACAGATGGAAGTTGCACTTAAATATGTACAGGGATAAGCTTTGTTTTACATGGATGGGGGGACTCTACTCTAGAGCAGTGGTATCCAATGCGAGATTTACCTTTCACTCTCAACCACTCTGTTGATATTGCAGAAAAGGTTTAGATCCCCTGACTGAGTATTTTCAATGCCATTTAACTTGTTGACGTGTAGTAGGTCCATCAGTATTGGGTATGAGGATGCCTTATATGCCAGACAAAGGTTACCTCTTAGCAGTCTACAGGAAACAGAGAATAGTGACAGGGCTTTGAGTAATACATATAGGGCAATTTTTAGGCCTTGTATCCTGTTAGTAAGTATATATGTGGGTGCTCTTGTTAATGCACCTGTCTAGAGAGATACATGCCAAAGGGGACATTATACTCGATGACTGGCCCTAATGAAGGTTGGGTAAAGGATGATAATGACATCTCTAGATCTGGTCATAATCCTTTTGTTTATAAGCTACACAATATAGAAGGCCTTTCTTATGACAATAGATACATGTTGGTGGACACTGTCCACACAAGCTCCCAAACCCAAAATGGGTTAACTCTCAGGTGCATTGTAATTCTGGTAGTTATTGTGAAGTAGGTAACTTCCCAAAGGTTACCATAATGCATTTTTTGGCACTTGGCTTCAGTCTATGATTCTGGCCCAAGTTATTTGTTTAGAACAGACCTTCCTGCAGGATGGTTAAGTCATTTGGAGGTTCAATAACTCCTCCTAACTTGCAGTCATCTGCAAACTTATTAAGCCAGAACCCATTGGTACTGGCTTTTACATCACAGAAGTAGATGCCAAACAGAAGTGATCACTGCACTGAGTCCTGGGGGACCCCACCATAGTTAGGTAACTTCCCTTATTTTGATCTCTTGCATCCTATCTGTAAGCCAGTTCTCAATCCAGCTGGTGATGTAGATATTTATTCCCAGTTTATTTATCTTCACTACTATGGCTTAATGTGGGACTGTGACAAAAGTCTTGGCCAATCCAGTTATGTGGTGTATACTGTTTTATCTTCATCAATTGCTTTGGTGACCTTATCAAACAAGTCCACCAGTTTAAGAAAGCATAACCTGACCTTGATGAATCCAAAATGAGATGGTGCCATTGTTCAGAGGTTACCTGTTTCCTCATTGATTAATTATATAAGTCTTTCCATGGCTTTCCATATGAAGCTGGTCTAACATAGGGCTGTCTGACTGCCTGAGTTGGTGGAAGTGTCCTCTTTATGCAAGACAATGAGTGTACCTGTTCACTATTTGCTTAGTACAAAATCTGTATGGAGGCTGAAGTTGAACAGCATTGTTAGTGGGTAGCTAAATCATGCTTCTTGCTTTATAGGATGCATCCGGAGATATTGTCAGGACCCAACAATGGAGTATTTTCAATTTTTGAAAGAACTTTTTGGACTTGGTCTTGTGTGATAGTTGGAGGTTAGTCAGTTTCAGGTATATCCTGAGAAACAGATGGAGGGGAAAGAGAGGGTTGAAGCTAGAGCTGAATTTATCGACCTGTAGGTTAACTATACCTTCTGGCTCAGTGTAACTAACATTGCTCACAATCAGCTGAGTGCATTGCTGCATTGTGTTTTTGAGATTACGAACATAACAAAAACTGGCATTGTGATTTTATTTGGTCACTTTAGCCTCATACTTGGCTTTGATGGAATTTATTAAGCCCCTGAGTTGTTTATTATTTCACTAACAAGGGCTATATCATTCTAGAAATTACCTTTATTAGTACTGGTCAAATTTCTCTAACTTTTATTGTAAAGCTTGCTGAAACTATGGTTCCAAGATCCTCAGATGGAGCTTACTGGGTTTTAATATTATTTTTCAAAATAATCATTCAACTGAAATTCCACAACCCATTTTATTTTCCTCTACCTACACACACACACACACACACACACACACACACACACACACACACACACACACACACACACACACACACACACACAGATATAGATAGATATATGGATCAACATCTAATATTCAAAAAGGCTATATCACTGGATTTCATTTTCATCACACAAAAATTGCAAAAACAACATACCCCAATTTTTCCCAGGGCAAGTAAACACTTGCACAAACTACAATGAAACACACTGCAGAGTAAATAAAACCCACATAGGTGGGGGGTTATACCCCCACACCACCCAAACTATTTATACCAATTCTGGGATCAGCATGTTGGGCAAGTGTTTACTCACACATAGATAGATAGATAGATAGATAGATAGATAGATAGATAGATAGATGATAGATAGATAGATAGATAGATAGATAGATAGATAGATAGATAGATTATATATTTAGAGATATAAAACATATATATTTCTATACCACATAAAGTTTAAATCAGATTGAAAAATATAATGATGAAGCCAAACATGTTGCTTATGCGGGATTTCAACTGCCATACCATTAACTGAAAAATATGGACCACTAGCAACAGATATGCAAAGAGTTCACTCATTTTTGTTAATATTTACTAACTCAGTCAGATAGTTCCCCTCACATACCAGACATGGTTTAAAGCAGAAGAAAGCTGCCCAGCGGTACATGGCTATAATGCATTCCACACATTTAGACCGGCTACAACACAGGCAGAGACTAAAGGAGGTAATGTCTCAAGTTACATAAAAATAAATATACTTTAAGGCTGGTCAAACAGGACAATGCATTTGAATTTCTCCATGTTCAAATCACCACATACAAAATCCCATACCACTTTCTTGCAAGTTATGGGACGCCCTCTATACTAAGAAATCCATAACATGTATTTAAGCTTACAGAAAACACTCACAGCCCAACCCAATACCATATACAGTACATGGGCAACTTTATTTCCCCTGCTATTAACTGCGAATCACATATGACACCAAATGTGCAGGCACAAAGATTCCTGGATTTTGTAAATACACACTCCGTGGACCAGATTGTCAATACATCGATCAGGGGTGCAAACATACTGGATGTGGTCCTCCCATTACTCAGGAGTGAGCTGCACCCCCCCCCCCCCAATGTAATGTTCTCTCTAGTAAGGTCAGACCACAAAAGAGTCTCATTTGAAGTAAAAATAAAACCCAGAATCCCAGCTAACTCTGGAATGTTCAGGAACTATACTAAGGCTTACATCCTACTATTAAGTGATAACCTGGCAAGATTTCAAGCCCCCATAACCACTGAAAACACTGCTGTCTACACAGAACTGTTCAGAGAAACCCTATACAAGCATATTAATAGTTGTATAAAAGCAATTGTACCCACTAGGAATAAGTATAGAACTAATTCAAAAAACAAGCCAGCCTGGTGGAATTCAATATCAATAAGGTGCATAATAGAAGGAAGAAAATTATGGCAAAATTAGAAGGTGTAGCACCTGGCAAGAAGAACGCACTCTCATCAAACTAAAACACCTCAGAGGATGAATAAAGTCTACTAAAACCAAGCATGAGGCAAATTTGGCATCCCAGGCCAAGGACAACTACAGGGCATTCTTTAACTATCTCTGCATTGGGATTGTTTCCTAGTGAGAGTAGGGGGGATTATATTTGATGGTATTTCCTAACCGGAGGCTGGGAGCAAGAGGGGGGAAAGTTACAACTGAGTTTGTCTGCCAATAGTATTGATATGTCTTCTGGCTCAGTATTGGTGGCTCCATTAACAATGAAACCTCTAGCGATTGAACCCAACCCAATTTGGTTTCATCAAGAGCAGTTCATGCCTACTCATCATGGTGGAATTCTTTGAGAAGGTCACCGAGCAATGTACAAGGGCAAAATGTTTCACGCTACAAATCCTGACCTCGACAAGGCATTTGACTCAATGCACAACTCATGTATTGTTGACTAATTCAAGAGGTTAGGTATAAACCCTTAAGTCACCCGGTGGATAGCCAGCTGGTTCACAGACAGGAACCAATAAATTAGAACTGGAGAGTCCACCTCTAGAAAGTGGCCAGTCACCAGTGGAGTCCCTCATGGATCGGTCCTGGGACTGCTCCTTTTTGCATCTGCTTTGCTGATGTCAAGGTCAATGTCAAGGGCCTCTGGCTTACCAGATTTGCAGGTGATTGCAAATTAGGAGCAATCATGGAATCCTTCAGCAGCACTAATGTTGTCTAAGACAGGATGACACAGACAAATAGCTGTTGTCAGCACTAGTGATTAAAACTAAATGCCATGGAATGCATAATAATATCCTTTGAGAAGAAAACCACCCCTGGTAATTATCACATTGATAATGCACCTCTAAGAGTTGACCCAGTAGTCAGGGACTTGGGGGCACACATAGACAGTAATCTAGCCTTTTATCATCACGTGTCTATGGCAGTGAGAAAATCATTCAATGTTTTGCAATTTATAAACAATGGTATGGCTTCTAAGTCAAAGGAGGTTATTGTTTCACTGTATTCAGCATTCATCAGCCCTATAATTCAGTACAATGCCCCCTTTTGGTATGTACCTAATCAGGCACATCCAACAAATGGGATGTCCAAAGACATTCCTCAGTAAAAGATTACAGGGCATAAGTAACATGTCCTCTGCAGAGTGCTTCAAAGCCATATCCCATGTATTCTGTCTCCTACAGGCTACTCAGGGAAGATCAGTGACTAGGCAACATAACCTACCCAGACAGATTAAAAGTCTTCCCATTATACTTTGCTTTGTACAGCATGATCTCACCTGGCTTTTCATACTATAAAAGCCCCTGCTCCTCATATATATGTCACCTCCACAGACCTGCTTGTGCTATGGCTATACACACCAAAACCTTAACCTCCATCATGACATTAACAGCATCTGCTGATGAGAGATATACTTAAACCAGCATGTTCCCTGTTTTTAGAACAGTCTCCCTCTGCATATCTAACAGTAGCATAGCTAGGGTGGGGTGAAGGGGCAGCCATCCTGAGAGCAAGGTTTTATGGGGCACAATTGGCTGATTGTCATCACCTTTTACTGCATATCAGCTTTTAAATCCTAATACTGCATTTGCAGGTGAAACTGAGCACTGTGGCATTCTGTGTGTGTTCTAAACTGCAGCAACTGCTTGTAATCGATGCAACAAGCAGTTTGCTACAGCTTAAAAGACAAAAAAGTTTTTTTTCTTTAAAGAGTTAAACTTGAGCATTGTAACACTCCATGCATGGTATAAATTAACACCTGTCTGTTAAATGTAGCAAGAAGTTTGCTACAGTTTAAAAAAAGCAAAGTTATTTTTTTTTGCCCTTCATCTGATGCTAGAGCTCTGGCACATGTTTTTTTTTTAATTTCATACCAGCCATACACAGCTATGAACAGTACTTATGAACCCTGACTGCCTTCAGGAATGTTGAAATAGAAATATTAGAAGATGTGTTTGTGGGAATCATTTCAGAATATTTGTTAATATGGATTACACAGAGAAACAGACTCAAACTCAGATTGGCACAATGCACCTCATTAACAGTGTACTGCCTTATCTCGGCATACATTCTTACAATCCATTTCATTCCAAGCTTAACTGTGTGGTTTTACCATAAGTGTCTTGCACCCATTAACAGAACACTGATTTTGTCCAATGTTTTTCTGATTATACCTTTTCTTCTGCTGCACTGTGTGCCACTGCAAAGCCCAACTCGCACAGGAGTTTTAGCCTTAACATATTTTCAGGCAGTGACGCTTTCAGTAACAAAACTCCTTATCAGACATTGTTAAAAAGGTGTTACCCATCATTCTGTTTAATCATAAGTATTGTTTGTTTCCGTTGCAGGAATTAACCAAACAATGCTATTTTTTTTAGATTTTCTACCACAAGCTAACTTTTATCACATGATAGATGCAGACATAGTTTGGCTGCAGTAGAATTTCTTTCCTTGTTTGGCCATCACTGCTATCATTCTGATGATAATCATGCATACCATGCATATTAAAATCTGTTGAATATTTATTTTAGAGCAAAATAAAAGAAAAATTATTTCAAAAAATGTTTTATTTCCTCTCTAATTTGTAGCCATTTTTGTGGAGGAAGTATTTTTACAGACTGCACAAATATATACAGTAATAATAAAACAAATATAATAGCTGAAATGCTTTAAAGTTTGTGTATTAATGGAAATAACCAAACAGGTTGGTAAGCTCTCTATCTGTGGTGTCAAACCACACAACTACCTTGGGTGGTCTGGTATTTCTCAATAATGTCTAATCCTGCCAGGTATTACTGCTCGCATACCTACTAACCAATCCATGTTTAACTGTATATTTTTACTCATAAATGCCTTGCATATTTTAAATGAATTATTTTTCACTATAACCTATTTATGTTGTATGATTTTTGTACTTATTTTACATTGTTATCACACTACAGCTGTATTTTCAAGTCAGTTTTACCCTAATGTATTTTCCAGCCAAGTTTTCAGTATCAATGCACATTAGCAGACATTCATGAAATATACCATTTATTATGCAGTTTAACAGTGAACTGTTATTTTGTGCTGTTGCAGATGGTACACCAAAAGTAGTCGCACGTGGCTTCCTAGTTACAGCCAATCAGGGGTCAGTGGTACTGCTGCCGTGCTACTTCAATATCGATTCAGAAACAATGGATTTGAATCATCTTGTGGTGCAGTGGGAATTCCAGGGAAGTCAAGTGGCCAAATTTCTGAATAACAATGTGTATGATAGTAGAAGAGCAAGGCTTTCTGCGACTGAGCTGGAGAAAGGGAATGCCTCCCTGGTGATTAACAACATTTCACTCAGAGATGAAGGGAATTATACTTGTGACATCAGTTACTTTTCAGATATCAAACTGAAAGTGATTGTCACGTTAAACATTAAAGGTAACATTTTGTTTTTTCTTCTTCATGTTTTGAAACTACACAATACTGGGTTTAGAAGTTTAAATGTAGTTCTTAAGTTTCTAAATGCTGACTGAATGCATATTCATATCTTTCTTAGATCTTAATAAAAAGCATCCTTAGTTTTTTGTTTTTTTCTAAACTGGTATAAAGTTCATCAGGATAAAATAGTATTCATTAAGAATAATGGTTTAGGTTTCATTTATTATTTTGTTTGTACACTTGATATACCTAACAAGCTCAAAGATGGCTTCTTATATTATGCTGCTATCCCTTCTTAGACTGTACATACTGTTTTAGTGCTATTTCAAATCCTGTTTCTTTTCTTAATATTTGTTATGGATTCTGTGACTGAAATTAATATAACTCAGGGATACCAGTAAAGAGTGTGAGTTGTGGATCTCATTGATTTAATATTATTTCCTCATTATTTACAATGCTTAATTTTTTTAATATAGATTTATTTTATGTTCGTCCACATTTGGTTTCTGTCTGCCTCAAGTCCCTTTTTAATCTCTATTTATAAGTTTTATTTTCATCAGTTGTTATATATCTATTTTACTTTGTAGCTTCTAACACTGCCAGTGTTATCTTCAGTCCAGACCTACCTAATTAATTGTTCCATTATATGACTGAATAATTTATTGATTGATCAACTTGCTAATTAACTAGCTAGTTCAGTAGCTAGACAAGATTTGCCAGAGGTTCCATTTTTTGAGGACTTACTCAGAAGGAAAATGAAACGTATCAATTTGTCTGAAGTCAAATCATGTGCAAATGGGAGCTGACTGTAGTCGGGATCGGTCACTCTTTTCATGTTGTCTTTTAACTAATTTAATCCTGTTTAGGCCACTGGGTAACAGATATGACCATCTTGACTAATATTCCATCTGTGTGCCAGTAGTGAAGGACCATAGATGTGCAAAATAATTATGTCTTTTGCTCGTGTCTCACCTTACCTTTTTGGAATTCATGTCCATTTGGGCAACCACAGTGGTGTGAGTTGATCTGTTACAAGAAAGTAGAACCTTAATCAGATAACTACATGGTGTTCTAAACACTGGTTATTAGGTCAGTTAAATTAGCTGGAGTGCAGGGTTTACTGGAAGGGTTTGTATTACACAGCTTGAGTATTAACATGTTCTTTTCTGAAAGTTATAAGTAACAAGCAAAGGAGTCGCTGACTTTTTATTCTCAATATCAGCTGTGCAGGTTTCAGGCCTTGGTACCAGAAGCAGAACAGTTCTGATCATTTTTTCTTTAGGAGGTAATGAAGTTGAAGAAGGTAGGCGAGTAGGTCTATTGATGAAAGGGTTGTGAACTCCTAGTACCAGCAAGGCTTATAATTGGGCTGGTGAGGCCCTTGAAGCCTTTGTGAGAGAGTTATAAGGATGGGAATGAGAGAATCTGTTGGCCTGATGCTGAGGCACTTGGTCCATAAATGGCAATTAAGTCTGTCAGTCAGAATGATTTCATTACACTTTGTTGCCTCAAGTTTTTCCTTTCTGGCCTTAGCAGTACTGCATTTTGTGATGGGCAGTAAACGAGTGGGTATGTTTTTGTATACATTGCGTAGACTAGAAACAAATACTGAGTGATGCTGTCATAGGATCACTGCAGAGTTAGTAATGACTACGTTTCCATTGCTACAATTTTGGTCCTATTTCATATTACATTATGGACCATTTTGAATTAGTGTGATTTTGTGAGAGTGAAGGATTAGAAAGCCCTCAGCCCTTAATTTTGGCAATGTCTTAATTGCAAATGACAGTCAAATTATCTGTATGAGGACTTCCAAAAATTATCAGTTTGGTAAGTAGTAGCACATTACATTGGGAAGAGAGAAGACAGAGTTAATTTGTTCAAAAGGAAGACAGAGTTAGTTTGTCCAGTTAAGTGGCCACACATGCATAATTAAGAAATTTGGTCCTCATATCAGACATTTATAATACTCTAAGTGAAGGATTTTGAATAGTAACAGATGCAGTTGGCTTTGAAAGAATACCAGAAAAGGTAGATGTCAACCAAAGCCATTTAGCAATCAGTTCCTTCAGCAATAAGTGGACTTCACTCCTAACTAAAGAAGAGTCTTCAGCTGAGGTGAATTAAGAGGGTGGGCAGATGGATGTTATTGCTTTCCTGTAGTATGTTAAATATTTATTTAAATAATATAAAGAAAGAAAGGTGGTCAAAGAGTTGCAAGGTAAAATGGAGGTAATTATTTGGCATTAAGTCTTTCTTTTTTTTTTTCAATGATTTTTATTTTCATTTTTTCATTTATATAAAACACAATAATTTCCATTTTTACAGCATGACCATCAGTGAGTGTTATACATTATAGTCAACATAGTAATATGTAGGTCATAAAACATATCTATTTACACTATATACAAATATGCTTTCTCATGGGTCTATGTCAAATATTCGAAATTCCAAAATTTTGAATACCATATGGTTGATATTTGGAAGTTTGAATATCTAATAAAAAAAAAGATAAGAAAAGAAAAACATACACTAACAGTGCGAGCAGGAGGGCAAGCCCCCCAGCACCCCCACATGGGGGTCTGCACCCCCGACACCCCCCTACTTAAATATGCCAACTCCGAGACCGCACTTCAGTGCAGAAAAGGGAAATTCTCCCATTCTGCACTGTACGGCACCATTAAAAGTCGACCTTCGAACACTTGAAATGTCGAACATATGGTCTCGACCATATAACGTTTGACATTTTAAGCATTCAAATAATTGACATAGACCCTTTCTCATTCAGTTTCATTGTTATGAAAACAGCACATGCAATAAGGATTTCAAGTCCATAGTTTAGCTGTGTGATCATGTGTATATTTCTAGGTTCCTTTGTACCTTGTTACTATGTAGTATGTATGATGTTTTATGCTAATATGATGTTAAAGGCTTGCTCCCAAATTTCGCAGGCTTTCATATTTTTGTTTCTTTTATCCAGTATTATTTTATGGGCTAAAAGATGTTTTACAGCTATTTTCTTTAATCCCTCCCAAGATATATTTGTAGGGTCTAACCATTTGAGAGCTATGTATAGCTTCATTAGTAAGAAAATTATTATATTTGCTTGTTTTCCTGATATGTTAGATGAGCGAATATGTAGAAGGGTAAATTCCCATGTTAGTGTTGATGTTTGATATCCCATTTTTTTTCAGTTGTATCTTGAAGGAATTCCAGAGTTTGTACACACATTTGCAACTCCAAAATATATGCATTAGGTCTGCTTCCTGGTCCTTACAGTATGGGCAGTATGGTGATTTGGATGCACTGAATTTGTGGAGTATTGCAGGTGTGAAATATGCATTATTATTTATCATGAGCTGCGTATATGACAGTTTTTTAAGGGGTATACTTTTCAGTGTTAGATTGATTGCATGACTTATTTGTTGGTCATCTATGGATGGTTTTAATTTTCTCCAATAGTTAGAGAAAAGTAGGTCCTTCTGAAATTTGATTTCGCCTCTCATTTTATATGAGTTAGATATTGTTTTCCTTGTTGTAAGAATGGTCTTCCAAAGCAGAGTACAGTTTTCCATGTCACTATTATGTATAGTAAAGTTTTGGAGGTAGCTGGAAAACAACTCTTTAATTTGTCTTAGAATTATTATATATGATTTGGGTAGATTTAGGTTACTTCTCATTTCTTGGGTTGTACAGTTAAAGTATGGGTAGACATGTTGGATTTTTTGTCTTTTAATCGAGAAAAAGAGTCAAGGTCAAGCATCTTGTTATTTATTTTTAGATTTGGATTTTTATGGAGGGGTTGTAGTGTTACCATAGCTTGCCCAAGGTTTAAGGAATGAAAGAGTTTTGTGTTATATTTATAGAATGTTTTAAGAGATCTATAATGTTATAGGTTTCTAAATCTTTTTGTTTAAAAAGGGAAGCACTTTGGGATTGATGCCTAGTTCTTTAATGTACCTATAGAATATTGTCACCCAAAGAGGTGACCAAGTTTTCATTGTAGAGTTATGTTCTGCTATTCTCAATATTCTGTTAGTGTTGATAATAGAGTAATACGTTTTAAAATCTGGCAGGTTCAGACCCCCTTTGCTCTTGAGAAGTGTTAGTTTCTGATATGAGATTCTGTTTTTTTTTGGGGGGGTTCCGATATGAATTTTGCTAGGAAGGTATGAATTTGTTTGAAAATTTTATAATGTATAGTAGTTATCTGTGATGTCATGAATATATATATGTTAGTCTAGGTACAATGTTCATTTTGATTATTGATACTTTGCCCAGAAATGGTAGCTTAAGGTTATTCCACCTTTTACAGTCTTGCATTATGCTTTGCCATTTAACGTTTTGTTATACTGGTGGAATTCCTTGTTGCTCTGGAAGAAAGTAATTCCCAGATATTTAGTTTCTTCTTTAATTTTTATTGTATCTATTAGTGGTGTTAATGAGATACATTTGGGCAGCCTTAAAGGGAAGATATTCGTTTTACTGAGGTTTAATTTGTAGTTAGACATGATTGAAAATTGTTCAATTGCAGTTATTATTTTGGTTATGTCTGAGTTTGGTGTAGTGAAGCATATGTTCAGATCATCTGTGAAGGCAGTGATATATATTTTGAAGCTGTGTGTTGAGGGGGGGGGTTATGGTATGTGTTTTGTTTAATATAAAGAAACAGGGGTTCTAGGTATAGGTTGAATAGAAAGGGCGATAATGAACATTCTTGTCTTGTTCCATTTTTTATCATAATTCTGTTTGACCATGTTTTATTTACATATAGAGAATTTGGATGATCTGAATGAAACTGATAGGTATGTCAAAATAAGGTAATGTTTGGAGTAAAAATTCTAGGATGACCATGTCAAATTGCTCGTGGGCATCTGCTACCATTGCATAGATATTAATATTCCTCTGATTTGCCAAAGGTATTAATGCATCCAACGGTAGAGTGTTGTCGCTGGTCTGTCTTTGTGGTGTGAACCCAGATTGCTCTGAAGAAATTATTTTCTCTATCAGGTTTTTTAATCTATTTGCAAGTACTGAGGTCAGAATCTTTGTATCTATATTTAGAAGAGAGATGGGTCTATAACTATTTGGGTTTTTGGAGTCTGCATATAGTATGAAAATAGTTTTGGAGGCATTGAAGTGAATATCATTTATGATGTTATCTATTATATAGTTCAGCACATAATATAGTAGTTTAGCAATTGGGGGGGGGTGAAAGTTTTATAAAATTCTGAAGTAAGTCCATCCGGTCCTGGAGCCTTGTGTGACTTTAAATGTTTAATTGTTGTTCTTATCTCATTGATGGAAATACGTTACGTTAGTTTTTTTTGTTGATCTAAATCTAGTTTAGGGAATTTTAGTTTTTGAAGAAAACGCTCTCTATCTTCCTTAGAGATTTGTAATGTTTGTTCTCCATAGATTTGTGAGTATATTTGTGTGAATACTTTTATAATTTCTTCATTTCTTGTGTAGTTTTTGTCCTTATAATTTATTTCTGATATATTTGAGGTGGTTTTGTGTTAAGAGATGATTATGGCCAAAGCTCTGGATGGTATTTGGGCTTCCTCTGCATAATTAGCTGACATTCTTACCTTATAAAATGATAGATTTCTGGTTTCTAACATATAAAGATCTCTTTGTAGTTTTAGGAGATCAACTTCAGTTTGGCTGTTAGGGTTATTTAGTAGTTCTATTTCCAGTTGTCCTATTTTCCCTTTCAATGTATACTCCTCTTTTAGTTGTATTTTTTTATAATATGCTGCTTTTTTGATGAATGTTCCTCTGATTTGTGATTTGGCTGCAGCCCATTCTATGTCTATTGGGACTTGGGATCTGGAGATATTTGCAAGAGTTGTCTTTAATATTTCTTCAACTTCTTTTATTACGTTTGTTTTGATGAGCAGGTTAGGATTCAATGAACAGCTATTATCTCTATTAGCTAAGTACAGTTTTTTGTCCCAGTTGATAAACAATTTGACTTTGGAATGATCCAAGAAAAATCTAGTGTGTATAACTGTTGTTAGATCCATGTTAATGAGTATGTATGTGATTAAAAAGAAGTCTATTCTTGACCACATTTTGTGGCACTGCTAGTAGAATGTGAATTTCCCAGACTTATTCTCATTATTCCCATATTTAAAAGGGTCATAGAGTTTAAAGTCTTGTTTAAGTTCATTTAGAGCTATTGTGACTTGTTTATTATGTGTTTTAATCGGGTTAGATTTGTCTTTTTCTGGGTTTTGATATGTGTTCCAGTCACCCCCAATTATTAGGTAGTGATCTTTAAGTTGGTTTAGAATTGGGTAAAGTGACATAAAAAAGTGATGTTGGTTGCTACAGGGTGCATATAGATTAAGCACCATTATAGGTTTTGGTAATCCTGGGTTGGTAAATGTTACATAACACCATCTTCCCTCTTTGTCTGCCTTAGTCTCAAGTATCTTGTCTTGGAATTGATTTTTAATTATTAAGGCAACCCCAGCACTGTTACTTTTATCCCCTGTTGCTATCATTTGTCTTATGGATTTTTTCCCCAATTTCTGTCCATTGTTCTGTAGTTAAGTGTGTTTCTTGTATTAATATAAGATTGGCTTTGGTTTTCAGGGTAAGATGCAAAAATAGTTTTCTTTTATCTTTATTTTGGAGTCCTTTAACATTCCACATCTCTATTTCTCACATGTATTTCATTAAGTATGTGTGTTCTACATGACTTGTATGCTAGTTTGGTTTTATGGTCTTTGTACGTGATGTTGATATATGTTTTTGGAAAGCATCTAACTATTCCTGTCTCTACCCTGTGCCTACCCACTGTACCCCTGGACCAGGAATAAAAGGGGGAATAAAGTGATAAATTAATGTATACTTTGTTTCCCTCTGATCTTTGGTTGTGTTTTCTCTTTGTGTGTAGGTTGAAAGCATGTTAGCCCCCTTATGTTACTATATACACTATGGACAAAGCTTAACAAACTAGTACCCTAAAAATCACTGCTGTGAAATATCCCTTGTCTCTTCCTTAAAACTATTATACAATTATAGTGTTATGGTTACAGCACAGAACTTATAGCTTTTTAGCATGCAGCTTATTCCTTCTAATAATGCATTTTTAAACAACATGTTAGCATTCAAATCCTCAGTTAGCTATAACAAGATATACAACAATGTAGCATGAATTTTAAGGCAGATTTGTCTTGTTTACATTTTCCTTTTCCTTATTTGTCTCTTACCTTCCCCTCTCCTTAAAACAGTTTTTCTCCCCTACTTCGGTGCCTATACAGACTTCAGTGCCAATCTGTAGCAGATTCCAGGAAAAAAAAACGTTATTGGCACCTATAATCAGTAGTAGGAAAATGAAGGGAAGAGAGAGAAAAAATGTTTTTAATCTTAGCCAGGTCTATATTCTGCCAAAGGCTACATATTTAGATTATGTTTATATTTCCTGCAGTCAAATAGTTTATAGTTGTGTGTTCTTGTATTTTCCTTTTCTAAAATGTATTTACACTTTATCTTTATTCAAGTCAAACATCATTATTTCTGTCATACATCCTTAAGATAGGCTGGTTCTGACAGTCTCTCATGTAGTAATAAAGTTTGGATTGTTTATGATAAGTCTTAGTAAGAGATTCACAGTCTTATTGGTTGTTTTGGTAAAATCATACCTTATTCTTTAGATTCTTGCTTTGCAGGTTTCTGGTTATCTTTCAGTCTGGTTTACCTTATCAGCTTGTTTAGGTTGATTTATGGGTGTCTATGGCAAGATAAACTTGCTTCATCTTCATTCCAGGTCATTTTTAGTTTGTAGTGGAGTCCTTGAGGTTGAAGGGGGAATGATTATGCATACCAGAGCCCCAGGAGGTGGTTCCTTCCTATAAATCAAGCATTGGAAACTGCAGTTGAATTTTGGTTCCTACCCATTTTTCTTTTCCCTTTCCTGTGCTCCTCATGGCTACATTCATTGATTTAAGGGCCTAGGCAGTAAGGGGAAGCTCTCAGGGTTGAATCCCATCCAAAATGGTCATGAATTGGTCCGTTTTTCACTTGAGGGACGCCTGCAATTTTTTCTTGTTTTATTTCATTTCTGGAGGTGGAATCTGCTTGAAAACAGATAGGAATGTCTCTTTTGCCTCTTTGGGGTTAGCGACCATGTATTTAACCTCTTTAACATTGAAAATTAGTTGATTTGGATATTTCATCTGGAATTTGATTTTTCTTTTGTTGTCTTCTTTGCCTTATCTGGATGGGAAGGTCCTGAGCAAAGGAAATTACTCCGGGTGAGTGTACCTTTCTTCTTGACTTCAAATAGGATTTTATTTACATCTTGTTAGTTTAATATTTTAATATAAACAGGTCTTGGTCTTGGTCTCAGTGAGGATTGTGTTTTTCTCAGAGCACTGTGGGCTCTCTCTATTATCATTTACTGAGTTTCTTCAGGGTCATCCAGCAGGGATTTTATTATGAGTTTGATAGTTGGTATCAGATTATTATGTGACACAGTTTCAGGGATTCCTCTAATGATAATGTTGTTTCTTTGTGACTTTGCCTCAAGGTCTGTTATTTTTGTTTGTAGACTTTGCAGATCTTTGTCATGGAAATCACTTCTATGAGCAATATAGTCTATTTTATTTAATTTTCTAGTATTTTTGCCTCAGATTTTTCCATTCTAGTTAGCATTTGATTAAATGAATCATCAAATGCTTGAAATTGTAAAGATAGTTCCTGTATTGCTTGCTGAATAGGTAATAAAGCAGTTTTAATGTCTTCCAGGTTAGTTGGCTGGCCTGCCATGGTTTTGCCTGTAGATTTAGTATTACCTGATTATTTGTCCTTAGTCTTTTTGGAGTTGTATCTTTATCTGGTGAGGCTAGTATCGAGAATTTGGTTTTAGTTGTTACAGTGTCCATATTATTTTCTTCCTTTGACATCCTGCTTCTTGGTACTTTTACAGACTTTATATATGAGTGCAGGGCCTCAGTACCACATGGCTTCAGTTGTTTCTAAGATCTTCGATAATCCTGTTGTTTTTAAAAGGAATCTGCTGCTATTTTTTCTTCCTTTGATTGCTGTTTGTTATCTGGAATAGATGTTCAATCTTATTTCTGCATTTTTTATTCTGTGATGCCTTCTGGGTTTATTTTAATCCATGATATTTTAGAGAGCTAGATGTTGTCAGTGCTTACAGAACAGCAGCCATCTTGAACTCCGCATCTAAGTCTTTCTAATTGGTTCATTCCTTCTGTTTTTAGGCAGATAAGTGAGCACTACTAGAAGGGAAGTAGTTAAGCTTCCATTTCATGGTATCCAGGTCTATCTGAAGGGCATCAGTGGGATTAGACAGATTTGATAAGACAGGTGTTTTGATGGTTACCTATCAAAACATCGAATGGTCATAACATCTAAACCCAAAACATCATGACCATAACATCTAAACTTCAAAACATTTAAAACTCATAACATTGAATCTCAAAACATTGAAAACTACAAAGAAACTATAAATCACATCCCATGCACTGTTTATTATGTTTCTGCAAGGGGACAAGCCCCCCTTCATCCCCCACCCCCCCATAAATTAAATATACCAACTCTGAGGCTGCACTACAGTGGAGTTAGGAAATTAAGTTTCTCCCACACTGTAGTGCAACCTTGGAGTTGGTATATTTAATTTATGGGGGGTGTGGGGGGAAGAGCCCCCCACTTGGGGGATGCAGGGGGCTCCTCATCCCACGTAGTAAATAGTACGTGGGATATTTATAGTTGCTTTGTAGTTTTCAATGTTTTGAAATTCAATGTTATGATTTTTAGATGTTTTAAAGTTTAGATGTTATGGTCTTGATGTTTTGAGTTTAGATGTTATGAGGAGTAGATGTTTTGATAGGTAACCATTTTGATTATACATGGGGGGTAATGATATGGGCTCGATGGATAAAGGAAGCTTATTGAAAGGATGTGGAGACATGTTAAAAGAATTTGTGTTTACAAGAAACAGTTCCTTTGTAGGATCATCCATGAATATTAAAGTTCTGGCAAGGAGGTATGCAATCAGTATTAGAGGGGACTGAGATAAGAAGGAATTATGGTAATGCTCATATGTGTAAGGCAGCCCATTCAGTAGGGTTCACAAAAATATATGGATCTGGGTCATAATATCAAAAACTATTTTTGTGCTGACTTGTCAAGGGGGATTTTAAAATACTAGCCTCAAAGAGTGAACTGAAATGGTTCACGACACATGTTTATGCAACTGTGAATTGCAGCACATAAAATGATGACTAAGAAAATAACTATCTCAACAGTTTATTTTAATAAGATGACTATTTTATTGTTGCATATAGCTGAAATCACTTATTTTCTACATAGAAATATTTGGACATCAGCAGTGATTCACTGTGCATTTTATTTTTCCTTTTTCTCTACTGTTGTAGTAAGGGGTGTGGAAGGAAAGCCCCCATTTAACAAAAAAAAAAAAAAAAAAAAACATTTTATGGCATGTTAAGCTAATAAAGTTTTTTTCTGTTAAATTTGATTCCTATGAATCCACATGCATGTACTACAATAATTAAAAACTCTTGCAATTAACTCATGCAATCATGGTCCTTAGGCAAGGAGAAAGACATTACCAGTGCCAGACATAAGATCCATAGAAATGTGAGAGAAGTAAGATAAAAAAAGCAAGGAATGCACAGTCAAAATTATTAACATGACAGTGTGAAGTAACTGTTGATGAAGATAAATGATTTAATGAAAGGAACTTAAGCCAGAAAAGTAAAAAAATGGAATACAGCTATTGTAGTAGGCAGTACTTATATAGGTTTTATGGTCACCGAAAGGGTAGACATCCAAGAAGCAAAACCATTTTGTCAGAATATGAAGGAGCAGGAATAGAGGTATGACAAGCTGTAGCAGAAAGAATACAACTTTGGTATATAGAGACACCCAAACACACCAAAATATATTTCAATTTTGTTGACCAAGTTAAGACCTCATTTTCTGTGGGGACTGAGAAACATACAGTACACATGAGAAAGAGCTGAGATGTACATCAACAGGAAGTTAAGAGTTGTAAACTTGGGTGGCATGGCCAAGATGGTGAACTGGTAGCAGCATATTTCAAGAGCTCTCTGACCTAAAATACATTTCTGACAGGAATTTTCTTTTAAAAATGATTTTTGCCTGATTTAACCATTACCAGTTTACTACTAAAACATTTGGAGTTCTACTGAAGAGTCACTCCAAGACTACAACTCAAGACTCCTCACTAAAAAAGGAATTACATTCTTTGCTGACAAATATACAGGACATATCTTTGAAGATAGATAAAATTGATAATAAGTTGGACACTTTCAAAGATAAATGATCCTGACAACTTGAAAAATTACAGGAGATTATTAAGCAGTAGAAGATTCAAATAACAGTAATGGAACAATCCCTTAATGACATGGAAAACAGACTAGCAGAAGAAGATCACTCGGAATTTTTATTAAAGCAAAACAACTTCTTAATGGAAAAATTGGATGACCTGGAAATAGGCGCAGGAGAAGCAATCTTCATATTTACGGACTACCAGAGAAAGCAGAAGGTGAACATATTATTAACTTTCTTACCACCTTGATGCCAACTATACTTCAACTGCCTGAATCACTATCCTATGGTATTTAATGAGCTCATATGTCTTTAACAATAAATGAAACATCAACTTCAACAAAACCTAGACCAAGATCCATTATTATGAAGATGTTTTCCTCTCAAGATAAAGAACTGATATAAAAACAGCGTGGACAAATCCCCAATAAAATACCAAGGTTCAATTATCAGATTTGACAATGACTACTTTTCAACTGCAGTTGCAAAAAGAAGAGAATTTTATCCCATTATAAAAGCACTGAAGAAAAAACTATTTAAACCCATCTACTATACCCAGCAAGACTGAAGATCTTCCTTCCTGATGGCATCAAAATATTTGACTCCCTAGAAACTGCAACAAAATACCTGCTTAACAACACACTATGACAAGTAGAAGTTATGGACTGGGCTAATAGTGCACCTAAGAGAAATGCAGAAAAAAATGAATGGAAAGTAGTCGAACAGAAAAAAAAACTGAAGGACAAATAAATATAGTAAATTTCACATGTTCATATTGTCATCAAACTTCTACTTAATACTCTTCACTGAATACAGGTACATACTTTTTATTTTATATGTTCAGACTTATGCATTATATTTTTCATAAATACTAGTTAATAGACCATTTTAATACAATATTTCCTTTACTCATTATAAGAGAAAAAAGTGAAATTTGAAAGTTATAAGTAAACTAAAGCAAACTACAGCAATATGATATACTTAAAGTCATCCTTATAATTTAGCATTCCTATATTGCTATCAACAGCATTAATAAGACCAGTACGGATTACAATATAAAGCATGTCATTTAGAAATGTAAAACAAAGTTATTAACAAATAACAGCTTTCATATATTTAAGTAACATCAGGTAATATAAATCCATACAAGTTTTAAACTGAAACGAGACTCTAAAACAAACATCTAGGAATGTTTTTTCTTTCTTTTTGTTGGTTTAGATATGTTTTTAAATAGTACCAGTGTTTATAAATAAAAAACAAAAAAGGAAAATAATGGGGGGAATATATATGGGATATTAACTGTTGTGGTGAATTAGAAGTGTATTTTATAAAATCGGGAACTGTTCTGGATAATGTATTGATGTGTACATGAATATTTTTCTACATGGGGGTATTGTACATCTTCGTTTTTGATTATTTCACTCTCCATTATAGTTTTTACCTCAGTCCTGGTGTTCTAGTGTAAAAAAGCATAAAAAAATGTTCCCACCCCTCCCTGCTTTGAGAAGCACCCATTTTCTTTACAATTTCTTGTATTATTGTCATTAATGTTTCTGCTGAGTTCACAAGACAAGGAGAAGCTTTTAGAGGTTTCCCATGATCAGAATGACCCACGAAAAGCTTCTTTAACCTCTTCGTCTCACACCACACTGTCGCTCTGATGGTGACATCATCAACAAGCTTACAAGCACGCATAGGACCTGTTTTTTAGCTTTCCTTCACAAATGAACAGGAATAATGATTCCATTTACCTTTTTAATACAAAATAAACAACTGCAATGTAAGTAAAACATAGTTAAATAATATATCATAAAACATCCAACAGATCAAACAATGTTGCAGGAAGTCACGACTTCAGTGCTATTTAAAAGCTGGAATATCTTTTATTCATAAGGTAAGCACTTTCATGGTGTCACCACCACTTCTTCAAACCTTAACAGAGAACAGTACTTCACAAAACATATATATGCTCTCTCCAATTAATTCAAATGGACCAATAGCAAACTTCAATGCATTTAACATTCTTAAAGACATACAAACAATAAAATTCCATGCTCCCAATATTCTGTAAGTAAAATCACTTGAGTATTACTTCATTCATTACTACTCAAGTTGTGAAAACAAGAAAGTTTCCTGTCATCCTAACTGATAATATAAAAACTAAAACATGTATAAAAATACATCTAACAAAAAAATACATGGAGCATATACCTGACAAAAAAAATAATATGTAGTATTATGTCAAAAAAACATTCATTTCCCATACAGCCTACTAAAAAAATAAAACTATTTGAAAAGTTTCCTATTCTTCAGAATAGGTCTTATAGAAACTCATTGAGTCCCTTTCCTCTGTCTGCTTTTAGCCTGATTATCCACCTAATTTCTGAAGTCTCAGTATAGTTGGATATATCTCCCCCTCTTTCATTTTTCTTTATTTCTTCTATTGCTAAAAATCTAAATGTGTGCTGCTGTCCCTCCTGACTAACATGTTTCGTGAGCGCATTGGTAAGGGTCCCTTTCCTAATATTATTTATATGTTCCCTTATCCTATACCTGAATTTTCTATTTGTTTTTCCCACATAATATGCATTGCATATTGCCAAATAGACTATATTCATTGAATTGCAGTCAGCTGACACTTGAAAGGACAGTGTTCGTCCTGTATCAGGATGGTTAAAACTGTTGGTAGTGTCTATATAATAACACTGGTTACATGCATTACAGGTGCTAGTACCTCTTCTACTATCATTCTT
Organism: Protopterus annectens; assembly: GCF_019279795.1. Taxonomy (NCBI): domain Eukaryota; kingdom Metazoa; phylum Chordata; order Ceratodontiformes; family Protopteridae; genus Protopterus; species Protopterus annectens. The sequence goes on along the minus strand of NC_056739.1, from coordinate 557,231,905 downwards.
CATTGTTGTTCCCCTTGGATAACACAGCATCACTTTATTGTTTTTCTGCTCTTAAAAAGAAAATTCGGTTTATCCCCTACTATATTCCTAAGTTCGTGATCTGATACTAAAATAGGCCCGTGTTTCCTTATTACATCAGTTACTATATGTGTATTTCTAGTATAGTATGTTGGCACCCTTACTCCTGTGTTCACCTTACTTTTCAATGAAACTATTCTATCTGAAGTTGTTTTAGATGAAAAATAGGGTTTACCTATATTTTTTCTCCAATCACCAGCCCCTTCTAGTATTCCTTCTGTATGTGAGTCATTATAGCCCCTCCTTGACAACCTTTCCTTAAATTCAGTAAGTTCACATTTAAAATCATCATCCTTGGCAGTTAACCTCGAAGTCCGTAAGGTCTGCCCCTTGACTACATTTCTAAAGATATGTTGGGGGTGCATGCTTCCCCTGTATAAAATTGCATTTCTATGACAATCTTTTCTATGTACCCTAGTTAAAAATTCACCCTCTGTGTTACACATTATCTTTACATCTAAAAAATCCAACTCATCATAAGAACTTTTGATGGAAAATTTCAAAAACTGAGTGCTTTGATTAATATATGTATGGAAAGTAGTTAACATATTTCTATCACCTTGCCATAACATAAAAAGATCGTCTACAAAGCACCTATAAAATCTGAGTTGCGGCCAGTTGTCATTATTCAAAATATATTTATTCTCCCAATTGGCCATCACTATGTTAGCATAACTGTTCGCTGATGGGGTGCCCATCGCCACTCCATCTTTCTGTAGGTATAACTGATGTTCAAATAACATGACATTATTGCTCAAAATCAATTCCATAAGATGGCTAATCAAATCAATTTTTGCATGCTTCTCATCACTTTCATTAATTAAATATTCCCTTAAATATTCAACTCCCTCTTTACTGGGAATTGAAGTAAAAAGTGAGTGGACATCCAAAGTTACTAGTAACATTCTATGACTACCTTCCTCTAGCTCTAAAAATCCAAAAAGATCTTCTAAAAAATGTTGGGAGTCTCTCAATATGTATTTGTTTTTATTGACAATCTGCCTCAACTGTTTTTTCACAAATATCGATATAGGTTGTGTACTCCATCCATCCCCAGAGACAATTGGTCTCATGGGTGGCTCTGTTGGATTTTTGTGAACCTTTGGTAAACCATGTATACTAGGTATTCTCAGGTGTTCCACTTTAAAATAATTATATAAATCTAGTGTAATTTCATTATTCAAAAGGTTCACATAGAGCATTTCATCCATTCTCCTCAGCATAACATTCATTGTATTCATGCTTATTTCAGAATATACATTAGCATCACCCAACATTTCATACATCCTACAATAGTAGTAGTTCTTATCCATTACTACTACTAAACCCCCCTTATCAGCTTGTTTAATGATTATTTCATCATCCATCCGTAGTGTCTTCAAGGCCTCATACTCACTGTAACTCAAATTAAAATTCTTACCTCCATTATGTTGTTTGTAAAACGCTTCAAACAAATCATTCTCACAAAGTTGTAAAAAAAATCCACCACCGGATTACTGGGAGGTATAAACGTAGTAGGCTTCCTAAAAACCATTTCCTTACCACCATGTTGATCCTTAAACAACAGTTTCAACAATACATTCCTGCCAAATATTTTCAAGTCAATAATTGTGTCTGTTATATCCACGTTCTGTGTGGGAATAATCAATAGTCCTTTGTTAAGGACACTGAATTCGTGCTCAGTAAGTTTCCTTTGCGATATATTCTACACTAAGGGGAACTTGTCTCCCATCTCCTTTTCGCTTGCTGATATCCTGGCGATATGTGTTCCTTCCTGTTGGTTCGACCTCTGCTGTATGAATGATCCCGTTCCTGCATTCGATTTAGCGACCGTTTCCTGATTGGAAATGCTTGAAAATCCAATTCTGGATTTGACGTTGTTACCACCTTCTGTATAGGTGCTCCCTCCGATGTGGACAGCACAGCCTTTTCAAATGCCTTATTCAAGTATCGCGTGATGTTCGTAGATACCATTTTGGTGACCTCAGATACCAAAGGTACGGAAGCTTTTTTACGTACTTCAGAGTGCTCATTTAAAGGCACAGTTTCTTTTAAAGTGTTATTGTCACTTGATTCTATATTGGACCGAACAGTTCGTTTATCTTTATTCATACCCCGATTTTCCATGTATGTCTTGGGCCAAACAAATATTTGATTTTCCTTAAAATCTCGTTTATCTCTCTCCAACTTGTTCCATTTCTGGCGCAATAATTTGTTTTCAAAAATGGATACCGATTCTATAATCACATCTAATTTTTTCTCTACCAGCTTTTGTGGAAACTTTGAAAATAAATATTCTTGTTCCTCATTGAGTGTTATTTGTAATGCTCTCTCCTCTTTCTCAGAGAACTCAATAAGGAGATGTATGTAATTGAAACTGGTCTCCAAATTAACTTGCTGCCATCTGGACAATAATTCAGGGCAACGTTCCCCTTGATTGGGCATCTTTAAAATTCTTAAGCCTCTTGGAATAGCACAGTTCCTTAAACAGGCTTCCATATGATGTCTCTGTGCCTGCAACCTCTTAATCTTAAACAGAATATCTTCCACTTTATGTATATTCTTAATAAAAATAGCATAGTCTATCTCATCTCTCTCATTTTCAGAATCCTTATTCAAGAATATAGATGTGAGAAGGGGATTCTCGCGATCTTTAGCAAAGTTTAATAGTTTTTCTGCTTTCGACCCTGAGGTTGTCTGCAGAATTTCCTTTGTGTGTCCAATCCCAATATCCTTATTTAAGAGACTGCTGATGTTCCCTTCTGCCATTGCTCCTTGCTACAACCAAAAACACGATAAATATAACACCAAACAAGATGCAGTGAGGATAAATGGGCTGTTGGTAAAACAGTTCAAAAATATATCATAAAACATTTTTCTGTTATGGTTTGAAGAAGTGGTGGTGACACCATGAAAGCACTTACCTTATGAATAAAAGATATTCCAGCTTTTAAATAGCAATGAAGTCGTGACTTCCTACAACATTGTTTGGTCTCTTGGATGTTTTATGATATATTTTTGAACTGTTTTACCAACAGCCCATTTATCCTCGCTGCATCTTGTTTGGTGTTATAGTTAAATAATATGTTTTATACATTGCTAGTGACATAGGGGGAGGGATAAGGGAGAAATAAGGAGAACTACAATTTAAAGTAACACTACACTTTTACAGTGCAGATTCAGTAGCATGCTGATAATATAACATGCTACAAACAGAAAAATTCAAATCAGCAAGTCTTGGAATACACAGTCGAGAGTCCAACTAAAATTGCACTTTATTCACAAAAAATAATGACAAATTAGAGCAACAATAATTCAAGTGCTTTTGTCTCTGCTTATTCAGAGACTTTTTCAAGAATTAAAAATACTGTCAGGAAGTTGCTTTTAAAGGTGAAGAACCGCCCCCTTGTTGGCAAAATACCAATAAGCATTAATCAGATTCCCTTATGAATCTATAAATATTTAAAATATTAAAATATTAAATATACATAATTCCTCACAGAATAAATAATTGCAATCTATAGAATTTACAGAATTAATCAAATAAACATATATTTTCACCATAAGACCCTATAACCATTATGGTGAATATAGGTTCATAGGTTCATAGGTTCATACTAGGCTATCTGCCCTAGGGCATTTATAAGCCTAGCCAGAGTGTGTTTGGCTTTCACCACCCATTTTAAATTAATTTTGCTATGCCCTTTTTTGAGGTTAGTATACTGTGCCTCTGTCTAACAGTGACACAGAAGTGATACCCGGGGTAAACCTACGATCTCCCATCCACTCTTCAAGATTCCTCTTGAAGAGAGTCAATGAGGGACTCTGCCTAACCTGGACTGGGATTTTATTCCTGAGTGAAGGAGCCTCTGGGTTATGAATCTGTCCCTCCAGCATGTCCTATTTATTTCAGTGCTGAGGTTCAAGTCTCTCAAGCGCGTAGCTTGATGGGATTTGGATTTTCTGAGGTGCAGCATGTCCATTAATTCCGGGTTGGACATGGCTTTATATGTCAGGCACAGATCACCTCTGAGCAGGCGGTATGCCACTGAGTAGAGCTGGAGTTTCTTTAACTAGGCAGCATATGGCATCTGTTTGAGCCCTTTGATCCTCTTGGTGAGGTACTTTTGGAGTCTTTCCAGTTGCTGCAGGTGTCTGGTAAGGTACATCCCAAAAGGGGCATTGTACTCAATTATGGGCCTGATGAGGGATGAGTAAAGAGGCGCGATGACCTCCCCTGATCTAGATGTGAATCCCTTCATGATTAGGTGGGCTATATAAAATGTTTTTCTAACCAATTTGGCCACGTGGTTGTCAAATGATAGATTGGTATCAACTTGGGTCCCCAGGTCCCTAATTACTTCTTCTGCACTTAATGGATTACCACCTATGTGATATTTTGTGGGCACTTTGTTTTTGCCAATGGGGATGACTATACACTTTTTGGCATTTAGCTTGAGGCCATGGCTCTGGCACCAGTTGTCTGTTTCTATGAGGCCCTTTTGGAGGATGCTTGTGTTGGCTGGAGAGTCGATTATGGTGCCCAGTTTGCAGTCATCTGCGAACTTGGTCAGCCACAGTCCTTCCGTGTTGGCCTGTACCTCCGAGAAATATATACCGAACAAGAGAGGTCCCAGGACTGAGCCTTGTGGGATGCCACTTGTAACTGGTTTGGAGTCTGACATGGCTCCAGCAATTCTAACCATGTGGGTTCTGTCCTTGAGCCAGTTTGCAACCCATCTAGTGACATAGGGGTTTATATTTAAGCTGGTGAGCTTATCTATAATGCCCGAGTGCGGTATTGTATCGAAGGCTTTTGCGAGGTCCAGGTAGGCTGTGTGGACCACCTTCCCCTCGTCAATGGCCTTGGTGACTGTTTCAAAGAAATCAACCAGGTTTAAAAGGCAGGATCTGCCCTTAACAAAGCTGAACTGGGTAGGATCCAGTGTCTGTAGGTCCCCAATATCTTTATTTATGAGGTCCATGATGATCCTTTCCATAGCTTTGCAGACCAAGCTAGTCAGGCTTATGGGGCGATAGTTTCTAGGATCCATTGAGGCACCACCTTTGTGGAGAGGGACCACTGTTGCTGTACGCCACTCTTTGGGTACATATCCTGTAGTAAGGCTGAGATTGAACAGTAGTTTTATGTTTGGGTTTAACTCTTCTTGGAGTTCATGTAGGATGCAGCCCGGGACACCGTCTGGTCCCATTGATGCTGTGTTTTTTGCTTTGGAGAGGGCGGCTCTTACCTGAGCATCTGAGATGTCAGTGGGGCAACAATCTGCTGAGATAGATATTTGCCCTTTTGGTGGGGAGGGGGGGAGAAGTTTGCACTGAACCTGTCAGCTAGGATGTTGGCAATGTCTGTGGGTTTGGTGCATTTTTTGTCATTTGGACTAATTCTGAGCATATCTGGGAATTCCCACCCAGATTCCTAACATAACTAAAGAAAGCCTTGTGATTATACTTAGTGTCCTGTGCAATTTTTCTTTCGAAGCTGGCCTTAGACGATCTTATGAGTGCCCGTAGTTTTTTGCTAATACTGATCAGAGATGCCTTCCCTTTTTGGGATTTTGCTCTATCATGTAGTAGCTTCCTCCTTCTATTGTATAGTTTGTTTATGGCTGGGGCCCACCAGACAGGACGTCTGCCTTTGGAGGATTGGGTCTTGGTTTTATTTGGGATTGCATGATCCATGCATTCCTGAAGGTGTTCATTGAATGCCTTTATAAAGGATTATGCAGTCTGGGCCGTATTTTCCACAGGCCCGTGGGATTTGAAGGATTCCACCTCGGTTTTGAGGAGTGTGAAATTTGCTTTAGAGAAGTTTTTTACTGTGGTTTTCTGGGCAGGGGGTGGGGTCAGGATGTGAATATCCAGTGAGACTAGTTTATGGTCTGATCTTACCAGTGAGGGATACACTTCTGGTCTGGGGCATAGAATCCCCATGTTGGTGATGATCAGGTCCAGCATGTTTTCCCCTCTTGTGGGAGTGGTAACAAGTTGTTCCATAGCATTTGAGTTTATAAATTCTAGGAACCTTTGGGCTAGGGTGTTGGAGCTAGAGTAATGCTCTCAGTCTATGTTTGGGTAGTTGAAGTCACCCAATTTAATGGTGTTTGGAGAGACCTTCTTATTTTCCAGTGTTCTCAGGAAGGCCGAGTGGGGTTCCTGGGTTTGGGAGGGTGGTCTGTAGCAAGCTATAAACTGGAAGGCAGTTTTACCCACTGTTAGTTGCACATGGATAGTCTCTGATGTTTTGTGCCATGCCACCAACCTGGAGGTGTGGGTATCTTTGACGAATATTGATACTCCCCCTCCATTTGTGGTTCGGTCCAAGTTTTGGGGCCGAAAAGCATGGTATGAGGTATAACCTGGTAGTGCTGGGGTGCTCTCGGGAGCCTTGAACCAGGTTTCTGTTACTGCACAGATATCAATGTTCTCCATGCTAAGGAGAGTTTCGAGTGCGTGCATCTTGAGGTTTAGACTTCTGGCGTTGAGTAGCATTACTCTTAGTTTCTTATCCCTTGTGATACCTATGGAGGTGGGTTTGTCTTTTGAGCCTTGCCTAAAAAAGGCACTATGGGAGTAGCAAGAGCCTTTGCCAATATCTGAAAGCCCAGGGGTGACAGGTGCAAGAAAGCATCGTGGCTTGTCGAGCATGTCATCCCAGGCTGACAGGCATTGGATCCCCTTTGAATGGCACCAATACTTAAGCCAATTGTTGAAATTGATCATCTTGTCTTCATATTGTGGCATCATTCTTGGTGAGGGTAAGATGCTACTCAAGGTCAGGGTCATACCGGCCTGGGCTACATGCTCAGAGAGCTCCTCTATGTCTCTTTTCATGTAGTCCAGGGAGGTACGTCTCAGGTCATTCACACCAGCATGGACAATGACTTAGTCATATTTGTACTTGCCTTGGAGTGACCTGAGTGCTTGTGTTATGTGGCGGATTCTAGCGCCCGACAGGCAGCTCACCATGACCCTCTCCTTATTCAGCCTGGTGAGCGGGACGTCAGTGTGCCTGATGATAGAGTCACCTATTACAAGTGTATCAGGTGTGTTATTTAGCCTTAAGGGCTGTGACTGTTCGGCACACTGGCTTTGTGAGCTATGTGTTGCACGTGTTTTGTTTTGGGGTAGCGGTTGTTTGGGTGTCTGCTTTGGAGGTCTCTGCTGCTTAGGCAGATTTTTATTTAGAGCCTCTGAGTATGTTTTTGTGTGTTTATGTGTTTGGTTTGCTGTTGTGGTAGGTCTATGTGAGACTGGAATTGTAATGAGTGTGGTTTCCTTCTCCTCCTGACTGGTTACACCAGTACTGAGTTGAGAGAGCTTAGCCTCCAGTTTGGCTATATGGTTGCATCTCTCACATGTGTTGGAATTTGTTGGGAGGAGGAGAGGGTTGTCTGTGTACATGAGGCAGTTGTAACATTGCCTCAAGATTCCCAGATTCACCAGCTGGACTGGAGAGGAGATTGACAACTTACCTTTGGACATGCTAGAATAGTATTGGGAATTCCTTTGTAATTGAAAAAAAGGGCCAGAGGGGAACAAGGTACTCAAGGGGAGTTTGTGAGGGTGTAGTGCTTTTAATTTTTTAGTGCTGACTTATATAACTGCTTTAGTGAGCAAGTGCCAGGTAACTTAAATGCAATGTGTTACAGGTAACTTAAATGCAAAAATGACAAACAGTAACTTTCTATCAAGTGAAACAAGGAAATAAGTACAGTAAGCAATGCAGATATCACTAGGGATCCACAGAAGCGCTGAAAAGCACTTTTTAGGTGGAATTAGCTTTTCAGGGAAATAACAAGCAAACAAACAACAAGTATACAAACAAAGCTAGATTCAGCAGGCCTGGATCTAGTCTATGCTACAGCAAACAAGGTGTACCAATTTCAGTAAGAAACAGTTCACATATGCAGGCACTATAAGCCTTTAACCAGAAATTCCCAGCTCAGAAGGGCAGAGTCCAGCCTCTCCTCCCACAAGAGTGCAGACCACGAACCTTCTTAATGTACAATAACTGGCCTGAAGCCCAAGTGCTTAAACCAGAACTAATACACTTTTAGAATAACAGACACTGAGCCCTCAATCAGCAGTTCCCAACTTAGAAGGATGTAAGCTACCTGTCCTGCCACCACAGTGCAGGCCACAAACTTTCCTAATGTAAAACAACTGGTCTGAAGCCCAAGTGCTTAATCCAAAAGACTTAGAATGATAGCTACACTTTAATCAAGTTACTACCAAGCAGTAATAAATACAATTGAATACTTTAAAGAATGCCTGGATTAGTGCTCAAGTTATACAAAGCTAGATTCAGCAGGCCTGGATCTAGTCTATGTTACAGCAAACAAGGTGTACCAATTTCAGTAAGAAGCAGTTCAAATATGCAGGCACTATAAGCCTTTAACCAGAAATTCCCAGCTCAGAAGGGCAGAGTCCAGCCTCTCCTCCCACAAGAGTGCAGACCACGAACTCTCTTAATATAAAATAACTGGCCTGAAGCCCAAGTGCTTAAACCAGAATTAATACACTTTTAGAATAACATAAGTTTATTTGATTAATTCTGTAGATTGTAATTATTTATTCTGTGAGGAATTATATATATTTAATATTTTAAGATTTTAAATATTTATAAATTCATAAGGGATTCTAACTTGCTGATTTGAACTTTTCGTATTGGTTTCTTGGTTACTATTCGTTTTGTATGTTACAAATAGAGACACGCATAATATTCATTATATATGTAATAATTAATTGTAAAAGAATAACTGCCTTTAGACATCCCACTTATAAAGCTGAAACTGAATTTACTCTAAAGCAAATAACATAGTAAATGAATGGAAAGTCAGAACAGCCTATGCAGATATGAGAGCGTGAATTTACATAGCAAGACATTGATTCTCTATGGTTCCACTACTATTATAAAGAAGAGAAATAGAATGTTCTAACATTACTTTACTGGTTTATTCATAACTCAAGGTATCAATATACTACTATGCTTTGATATCTCTCATGTTTTCATATCTAAATATTATTCCAACTTTTAGACGTGTGATTTGATTAATTGAATGTCCTGTCATTACTGTCATACATTTATAGATGATTTAAAACATTTTCACAGGGGTGTTTTATAACATAAATATGCACTTTGTATGGAAAATAGAACTGATGTTGACATATAATGTTCTTGATATAATATAAAAACAGGTAAACAATGGAAATCTATATAAACATTTCCTCAATGTAGCAGTAACTGCTTACAGTTTTGGAATGTCAGATGCATGAAGCTTTCTTGATAGACATGGGTTTGAACCTCAAACGTGCCACTACTATAAATCTATATCTTATTAATTAATTACATTTGTATTAACTATCTGTACATAATTACCAGACCTATGTTGAATGGATTAATCCTACTGAACTGGTAGCCACTTTACATAGGAGATTTGAACTGATATTGATATTTTCAAAGGGGACTTATAGGTTTCAGTGAAAACTGATAAATGAAAGACATGCTTTGAATTTATGGAATCTTCTTCTTGTTGAGATTTAAAAAAATTTTAAAAGACAATCTAGAAATAAGGATGTGCTAACAAAACCAAACTTCCGTGTTTCTAATATAACATTCCTGCATTGAAAATGAACTGGAAATGTCTCAAAATGAACCACTTCACAACATCATGTTATCATATATATTAAGCTTAAAGTCGAACCACCATAAAATACTGCTGTGTATGCTTACATATAAGTCATGACATAGAAATAAATTATCATTCATTTAACTTTAAAAGCTGAAATATCTAATTTACTAAGTAATAATTGTTTATATATAGAAATGATTTACGTAGAGAGACTCACTATATACATAGAAGATATATGTAGAGGGATTGTTTGCGTGACTTTTTCACTTAGACAAGAGGTTTTAGACCTCATTGAGATGACAAATGGTTGTATTATTCAATGTTAAAAGTTTATAAATATGTTTGAATTTGTTTTTTGGGTGTCTAACAGAAATGAAAGCATCTTACCTGCAAGTGAAAGATTAACACAATTTTTCAATAATTTAAATGTTATTGTACATTTTAACTTTGTAATTTCAAGTGATTTGACATAAGTATAATATGAAATGTCTATCTATAAATGTTAATGGCTTAAATAATAATATCAAAAGGAGAAGTTTATTTAAGTATTTGAACTTACATAAGCCACAATTGGTATTTCTTCAAGAAACGCATCTAACAGATGATGATTTAAATAAATTAACCTGCAACAACTACACAATACTGGCAAAGAGTTGTGCTGCCTGAGTGCCGGTTGCTCTTTCTCTTCTGAATACTGGCAAGTTCGCATTTAAACTTAAGAAAAGACGAATAACTATCTAGCTAGAAATTCAACCCTCACTCCCAAAATAATTTCAACATATCAGGATTCCTCAGGAATGTTCTGTTTAATAACCCTAGAAATTAATAGAAAGATTTACACCTTAGTCAACTTATACTGGATTCCGGGTCTATATTACGAGAATGAAAATACTATTAAGTGAATACTAAAACCCCAACACCTATTGCGCGAACCGCTAATATCCCGAATGCACTAAACCGTGAAATTTTAAATGTCGAACTGTCATACTCAGCCAACCCCACCACCCGCTACATACTACCTACCCCAAAAAAAATAAATAAAGCACATACATACACTAACCAAACCCTACTTCTAACCCTAAAGTAAAGCACAAACACCCTGCTTCTAACCCTACACTAAATCCCACTTACACAACTATCTATGCACTATCATTAACCCGTCCCTAACCCTAAGGTCTGTAACTACTGCACACTTCCCCTACATAGATATATTCAAACAAAATAAATAATAAACATACATACATTTAACAAAATCCTACTTCCAACCCTACACTAAACCCCACATACACAACTATCTATGCACTATCCTTAACCCCTCCCTAACCCTAAGGTCCGTAACTACCACACACTTCCCCTACAAAAATATACAGAAACAAAATAATTAATCCACATACATACATTTAACAAAACCCTACTTCTAACCCTACACTAAATCTAACATACATAACCTATCTATGCAGTTACCTTAACCCGCACCATAATCCTAAAGTCCGTAACTATCCAACACTTACCTTATAAAGCTATTCCACAGATGGGCCAACCATGGTAACTTGACATTTCTGAAATCGTGGTTTTGGAAGTTTGCTGTAAGTCCGTTTCATGCAATACATGTCGATGTTTACATATTTGCGTAAACGGACTTTTGCTCAGCAAATACAGATCCCTGGATTCCAGGGGTAGGGATTAAAACTGTTAACATTCACTTTGAAGATATTATACATCATGCTAAGGGAAGTCTGATAATGGCAGGGGACTTTAATTGTATTATAAATGACAATGACTAACTCAGCATGTAAAAGAAAGAACTCTCCCACATCAAGAGCCCTATTGAAATTTATTGATACAGTAATAATTAAAGATATAAACCATTTTGCTAATTAGAACTCATTATTTTACACTTTTTACTCTCATAGACATATATCTCACTCCCGCCTTGACAGAGTCTATGTTTCACATGATTTAATAACAAAATTAAGTGGGGTTAAGTTAATAGCATAACTATCAGATCATAATGCAATAGTTTTTGAAATAGAATCTGAATCATAGGTCCATAGGTTCATAGATTGGTATTAAGCTATCAGCCCACATCTTCCCACACTATTCACTTCCCTGGACCCCTGTCTAGCAGGGTGACTGATATGATCCCCAGGGTGAATTTCATTTCTCCCATCCAATCGTTAAGGTTCCTTTTGAAGAAGGCCAAGAGGCGCTCTGCTTGACATGCATGGGCAGTCTATTCCAGAGTCTGGGGAGTCTCTGGGTCAGGAACTTATCCCTCCAGCATGTTTTGTTTATTGTGATGACAAGGTTTAGATCCCTAGAGTGTGTGGCTCTGAGGGATTGGGATTTCTTTAACTGTAACATGTCCAACAGCTCTGGGTTTGACATGGCCTTGTATGTTAAGCAGAGATTGCCTCTGAGTAGATGATATGTGACAGAGTATAGCTGGAGTTTTTTAAGGCAGTCAGCATACGGCATCTGCTTTAGGCCTGTGATTCTTTTAGTGAGGTATTTCTGCGGCCTTTCCAGTTGTTGCAGATGTCTTGAGAGGTACATACCAAATGGGGCGTTGTATTCGATAATGGGTCTAATGAGGGATGAGTACAGTAGGACAATGACCTCCTTTTTACTGGATGCAAAGCCCTTAGTGATGAGGTGTGCCACACAGAAGGATTTCCTGACTGTTGTGGTGATGTGATTTTCGAAGGTGAGACCACTGTCCACCTGTATCCCTAAGACTCTTATCACACTTTCAGTGTTTAGTGTACTGCCATCTATGTGGTAATTCATGAGTACATGTTTTTCCCAAAGGAGATAACTGTACATTTCTTGGCTTTGAGCTTGAGCCTATGGCTCTGGCACCAAGCATCTGTTTCTGTAAGACCCTTTTGTAGAGCATCCACATCATTTGGGGATTCATTAATGGATCCCAGTTTGCCAGAGTTCCATAGTGTTGGCCTGTACTTCAGAAAAGTAGATGCCAAACAAGAGTGGTCCCAGGACTGAACCCTGAGGTACTCCACTTGTTACTTGTCTGGAGGTGGATTTGAAGTCAGCTACTTTTACAGTGTGGGTTCTGTCAGTAAGCCAGTTGGCAACCCATTGAGTGGTGCAGGAATTAATGCCTAGCTTAGTAAGTCTATCTATGATTCCAGAGTGGGGGATGGTGTCAAAGGCCTTGGCGAGGTCCAGATAGGCAGTGTGGACTGCTTTACCCTCATCCACAGCTCTGGAGACTGATTCAAAGAAGTCAATCAGGTTCAGGAGACAAGATCGGCCCTTCACAAACCCAAACAGGGTATGGTCCAGTGTTTGAAGGTTGCCAATGTCTTTGTTTATAAGTTCCATGATAATACGTTCCATGGCCTTGTAGATCAGGCTCATCAGACTGATAGGGCAGTAGTTCCAGGGATCCAAGGTGGATCCCCCTTGTGGAGTGGGATAACTATAGCTGTGCGCCACTCAGTGGGCATGAAGCAATTTTATTTTCGTATAGCTTTTATTTTTTAGCTTTATTTTCATATAGCTTTCTGGCTTTTACTAGACTACCTTCATACTTAAATTTAAAAGAATTTAAAGAATGCTATTTAAATAAAATAAAGACCTTTCTGGAAAGAAATAAAACAGAAGCTATATCAGAAATATATATATATATATATATATATATATATATATATATATATATATATATATATATATAAATATATATATATGGGATATATACCTTTGACTTGCCTTATTGTACTACTTGTCAGTGAAATGAGTTTTAGGTGAAATGAACTTTAGGTGATTTGGTTTCGGTGAAATGAGTTTAGGTGAAATGAGTCTTAGGTGAAGTGATACGTACCCATATATATATATATATATATATATATATATATATATATATATATATACACACACACACACACACACACACACACACACACACACACACACACACACACACACACACACACACACATGGTAGTGTTCTTTGAGTGAAATCACATTTGACTGAATCATGACTGACAGAAAATTATAAAGTCTACAGAGAATCAGTGTTGCTATGTTTTGTGTTTTTCAGGGAAACAAAGATTCACTACATGTATGTTTGTTTTTCATTTCTTCACTGTTGTGCATCTGCAGAGTTTTTATATTTCAATTAAGGAGAATGTGGTGGATAAAGTCCCTCATATGTGGGTGTAGGAGGTGTTCCCCCATGGAAAAATATTAAGGTATATTTGCTCTAATGAAGTTTTCTATAAAACGTGTTTGCACACCATTAGTGGTTTACAGTGTGTGCATGTGTGTGTGTGTGTGTGTGTGTGTGTGTGTGTGTGTGTGTGTGTGTGTGTGTGTGTGTGTGTGTGTGTTGCTTTCCTGTTTTCTTCACTGCTATGTGACTGTGGAGTTAAGATATTTAAGTAAGGGTTGTGTGGTGCAAATCCCCATCGCAAAAAAAGAAGAAATTCTTTTAAAGATATGCTTAGTATAGTAAAGTTTTTTAATCAGATTTGATTCTATGAAATGAGTTTTCAATCAAACATAGTTTGGTCAAACTTTTCAGTCATTTATAATTAAAAGAAATATAATTCTTTCAGAAGGAATACACGTGTGTGTGTGTGTGTGTGTGTGTATATATATATATATATATATATATATATATATATATATATATATATATATATATATATAGATAGATATACATACATACATACATACAAACACATCTACATATATGTACAGGGTCCCTATTAATTATTCAAACATTTTAAAGTTTGATTGTCATTTGGTCGACACCATATGATCAAACATTAAAAATTTTGAAGGTGAAAAGCAATGGCTCCGTACGGTGCAGAATGGGAAAATTTCCCTTTTCTGCACTGAAGTGCGATCTCAGAGTTGGTATATTTAAGTACAGAGGATGTGGGGGTGCAGGGGGTTTGCCCCCCTGCTCAGAATGTTGAGGTAAGTTTTTTTTTTAATTTTTTGTTATATTTTTAATGTCTCAAACTTTGCTCATATGTTGTCGAACATATGAGGTTAAAAGTTTTGAAACTTTGAATATATAATATAGACCCTATGTAGATTACGTACATGGAATACATAGACACCCACACTTACATGCATATACATACAGATGGATAGCTCTAGATAGATATTTTAGCAGAAATCAAAGCAAGCAAATAAAATTTAGTAATTAATTAAATGTATTCTTCTAAATTACTAGAATCAATGAAAAAATCTGGTTGATACATCACCAGAAAAATGTGCCTAGCCAGTCTATTATATCATTTAGTGTGATACACCACCAGCATCCTTTTTCCTAAAATTGTTCTTTAAAACACAAATGCACATTTATTTAAAATGATAATGTTTGTTTGGGAATATATCTGCTTAAGGCACTCCTTTATTCTTTTCCTTAATTTCATCTCTGTTTTCCCAGATGTATCTATATAGGTTTTACTCTGTCCTGTCTATGCAAAACGTATCACACCCACATTTTGCAAAATAAACTAAACTTGTGAGGAACATGTAAAAATAACATTTGAAACTGCATCTACTACCACTTCAGTGATAAAGAAAAAGAAGCTTTGTTCAAATATATAGGGGAAACAATTTCTTTGATGTGATTCTCCCTAACATTAGTGTTAAGCTGCTCCATACCTTAAACTTTATCCTCCATGATTAAATTTCTCCACCTTTCTATGACAGTCAAGATAATACTCTACCTAACCCCACTGTATGTAGGAAATACACAAAGGTCAACTTCTTTTTTTTTTATTATTATTTATTTTTATTACTTAAGTTTAAAAACCATTATATCACATCAGTTTGTGTATAGAAATTGCATTAGCACATAACAAAATTACAATCAACAATAAATAACACTATCAACAAAACAATGAACATAGCAACTATATACAAGGTGCCTACAAATTAAAATTTAAACAAATCACATGTTTAACTACTATTTTGGTTATAGATTATTAAATGTCCATTTGTTTAATAATCTTTTACGTTTCATCCATGAATTTCAGGAAGTAGTTATTCTAGTGTTTTTCCTTTAATTATTAATATCTCCATCTGACACATTTCAGTTGTAATATTGTAGAATTCCTTCATAGTTGGTGTGGTCGTGGTTTTCCAATTTTTTATCACTTTTCTTGCTATTATAAGAAGAGTCCAAAGAAGCGAGTAGTCAACTCTTTTAACACATTTGGGTACTGGTACATTGAACAAAATTAATTATTTGTTTAGACTGAAATTATCAGTAAACAGAGCCTATAAGAAGACATGAACATCATTCCAAAAAGGTTTAATTATATCACAATCATAAACCATATGTTTCCAATTCACCACAACATCTAATTTCCATCTCCAACTATTTTTTTTATAAATTTACTGTATTTTATGTGGAGTAATGAATGCCTTATTTAGAAATCTCCAAGAGAATAATTTCCATCTCAAAGATGTTGAGGTTAGTGAAGAGGAAGTAAGTATAATTTCTTTCTCACTATCACTTGGGTGATAATTATTGATAGTTACGAAATATTCCTAGTACTTCTCATTATAAAATTCTGTTTTATTTTTGACCATTTTGTAAATTCTAGATAGGTATGCTTTTTCTGAGGCATATTTATGTGTTATTATCAAATATTCTATAAAAATGGGAAGCACTTTTTTAATTGTTGAATGCATTAAAGATGTTCTCCTTTCCATAGCAAATGTATAGTTTTGTATATCAAGCCACATTTTGATGTCTAAATTAAATTTCCTTAATATGTAATCTAATGGGCTGATTTTTTCTTTATTGATAATTTGAAACCAGAAAGTTAATTTTTTTTTTTAAAATTTGTTCATTGAGAATGTACTAAATGTAATAATGTTGCTTTGTGTATATGCTATTGGAAAGATTAAAAATATCCATGCAACATATTCAGGCATCCTATAGACAACATTTTTGAAGATGGAGATTGTTGTTGTAATATATGTTGAATTTGTTAATATTTTTTGATGTGCAAGAATATGATCCTTTAATAATGAAAGAAAATTATTATTGTACATTTTACTGTAGCAATTAAAGTTTATTTGTTTTTCTTTAATATTAAATATTCATGTGTATTGTTCCATTTACCAGAATAGTTTTTATTCATCCATAAGATAATTACTTTGATGATAGCTGATATAAAATATAGTTCTATATCAGGCATACTTATGCCTCTATTGCACCAACTATGTTGGTGATGTTTGAGAGCAATTCTCAGTCTATTAGGATATCAAAGAATTTATGTATTAGCAAATTAAATTTGTTTGTAGATTCTTTGGGGATGGGTAGAGCTAATTGTATTATATATAATAATTTGGGTAATATAATTTTTATGACCAACAATCTCTTGTAAATATAAATGTATTCCATTTTATTATAACATTTTTAATTTCATCAAGACATTCATTGTAATTTACACTGACTATATCATTCAGGTTCTTGGTTAATTTTATACCTAAATATTTTAATTTTCCATTTTTAACTAAATATTTAGAAAATTCTTCTGCAGTGTTTTTAATATTGGAATTGGTGCATACAATTTTGCCTTATCTTCATTAAATGTTAACCCAGATATAGACTGAATGTTTTAAATAATTTTAAAAAAGAATATTAAGAAAATTTGTGTTATCTTTTAATGTTAATAAAATATCATCTGCAAATAATAATAATTTTGAGTTTAAATTATGTCCAGATTGAATTCCTTTAATTTCTGAATTCTCTCTTATGTAATTTGCAAAAGGCTCCACAATTAAAATGAACAGTAATGGTGACAAGGGACATCTTTGTTTTGTACCCTTTGAAATAGGTGATGATTGTGATACGTATGAACCTACTTTTATATAAGCTAATGATTTATCATAAAGATTTTTAATGAGATGTTGAAAATCTGATGGAAAATTACATTCTTGTAATACTAATAAAAGAAAATAATAAAATATAACCCCAATTAACTGTGTCAAAAGCACAATTAATGTCTAAGATTGCTAATGCTAAATGTTCCTTTATATTATTAGCAGAGTCAATTATGGTTAGTATTCTTCTGATGTTGTCATAAGTATTCATATTCTTTATGAAACCTGTTTGGTCATTATTAATTAAGTATGGTAAACATTGTTGAAATCTATTCACACTAATTGAAATAAATTTATAATCAAAATTTAGCAAAGATTTTGGCCTATATGAGATACATCCTGATGAATTTTTGTCCAACTTTAATATTGGGAATATAAGTGTGTGTTTCCAAGAAGGTGGGATTGTTTTTAACTCTTTGACTGATTGAAAGGCATGACATAAGATATTTAACACATTTTTGCATCATTTTATAAAGCTCTGATATTATCCTTTCATTACTGGGTGCTTTATTGGCTTTTAATTTTGATATTTGGTTAGTAAGCTCATTCATAGATATAGACTTGTTAATTGTTTTAAACGTTGCTACGTTAATTTACTTTTAGTGCATTTGTTAATAAATTCTTTCATGACTTCTAGTGAGTCCATATTAGGATCATCCTTATTAATTTTTTTGAAATGCTTTTTGAAATCATTGAGTATATGATCTAATGCTGTGACTTTTTCTTTTTCTCTGAGCTATACATTTCTTTTATATAATTTGTTTTTATTATCATTTTAGTTCTAGAGGCTAATTTACATAATTTTGGATTTATAGAATTATTTATTAATTTTATTTTTTCCATGTTAATTTTGACTTTGTTGTTTAGAATTTCTAGATAATTGCTTTGCAATTCATTATTTTTCCAGTTGTTTATTATTATTGATTTGAGTATCTCTCGTTAAGTTATCATTTCTTTGTAATTTTTTTAAGTCTTTATCCCATTGTTTCCTTTTTATTGAATACCAATTTGTAATTTTCCATATAAATATGATTCAAGAGCATCCCATAAGTAAACTTCTGAAATTTCAGATGTATTTTTAAAATCTAAATAAGTGTTAATCCATTTGATAAAAAAATGTAAAATCTTTCAAATTGTGATGTATGATTGAATTCTTTTAATATGAATGCTATTATTAAAATGCATAAAACGATACTATATTATAGCAGTATGATCCAGCATAGGACAAGAAATTATTTTTACTTTACCTAATTTTAAGACTAAGTCATTTGAGACAAAAAAAATAATCAGTTGTAGATTGGGTACAATATCTATTTGAAAAGTGAATACAACAAAGATAATCTTTAATCATAAAATGATTAGTGTCCTTAATATTTAGTATATTTATAAAATTTAGTAATGTCTTAGCAATAGATAATATTCTCCTTTTCCCCCTTGTATTAGAATCCTTTTCATGCAATATACAATTAAAATCCCCATTGATAATAAGACTATGTTTTACATGTTGCAGAATAAAATCTAAATGAGTCTTTGTAGTTTTAACTCCTAACACAGGAATACAGTATATATTTACTAGAGAATATATTTTCCTGTTTACTAAAATGTTAACTAAACAAAATATTCCTTTATCATCATTGTAAGTACTTAGAATTTGTGGCTGAGGTAATGAATTCTTCCACAATATAGCTACTCCTCTTCTTTTTTGATTAAACTGAAAACTGGCTATCATTGTACATTGTTTATTATTTATTCTATGTATATCTGTTGTCATTAAATGTGTTTCTTGGACAAATACAACTTGTAGAGAAAATAATTTTAAATATTTGTAAAAAACTAGCTCTCTTACAGCCATTATTTAGTTCATTAATATTGATTGATAAATATTTTAAACTTGTCATCTAACAAAGTCCATATTTTTCCTATGGATGTTATTCTGTATTATATCAGTAAGAATTATATACATACCACTAGAACTTTTTTTGCTTTTTGGTACTATAACAATAAGAGTTGATTTTTTAACAATATACTCTTGCGTTTTAAATGTAGACACTAAAACAAAACAAAATAAAATATGCCAAGATTTATATAATGAAATAAAAATTCTAACAACCCTAACCCATATGAACTTAGACAGATATTCCATCCAAGTATTTCTCTTTATCAAAAGAGGCAGAATTAGTTAAGCTCAACTGTTTCATATTTATGATTAGGAATTAAGATGTTGATAAGAATAAGATTATAATTTTTAAAATTTTATTTAAGCAATTCCAATTGTTAACTCAAAATTATGAGAAATATGTATAGTTCTAATATTTTTCATAAGCTATATTGTGATTAGATAATCTAATATAATTCAATATATTTATCAAATTATAAGCAAGATTAATATATTACGAAAACAGGCTAATTAAGTCCAAACTTTTCAAATTATATGTGTGCACATAATTTCTTTGCTATTATTACTCAACTTTAAACATAGTATTTTGAAAATTTTCATAACAATTTAACATTAATATGAAATACTTTCTTAATTTGTTTTAAATTTCATTCTATTTCTAACTCTCCTTGAAAGTGTTAGAATATCAATCTAGAAGCAGATTTAACAGGAGTAAACACAAATACATTGTTAAAAGGACAGAACTACACAAAAATACTGATTTATATAAAAAATGAGAAATATAACTTCAAATAGTGTCTCATCAAGTTATAAGATATGTCTTGTAATGCCTTCTTAAAGCATGTAATAAGATATAAAGGCAAAACTTTTAATATAAATAGGTAGTTAATTCATCAAAGTCATCAGTCTTCTATTTTACTTGTATAACTTGACCTGATAAGAGAGGATTGTTAACTGTAAATGGCCAATAATATGCATTTACTTCTGTATGGAACTCTCCCCTTTTATAAGAAATGAGTTAAATATGTTATTGTAGTAGTAATTGTTGTTATTTCTTGTGAAATCAGTATTCTAACATTCTGGTGAGAATTAACTTGCTTTAACTTTACAGTCACTTTTTTCTCATGTATATGGGTGTGATAGACCATAGTAACAATTCTCTAGATTGATGTTATTTTTGATATATTGCCAACTCAGTGTTTTGATTATAAACTGTCATGTGAGAGCATTCATTATACATGTCATATACATACTTAAACATAAAAAGATATTTTAAAGATGGATAGTAATGCCTTCCCAGTCCACCTATATATCGAAATACCCATATTCACTACTAGTGCCCAGGCTGTTTCCTATATTATCCAAAGCATATCTTGTCCAATTTGATTTAAAGCCTGTCATAATGAGAGGAAAGAAAAAGTTATGATTTAATTTAATTATCCAACTGCTGTTATAAACTTATAAGCTTATGAATTATAAGGTTATTGATATCACAGTGTTAGTGCTAGGATATATTTATTAAATAATATGAAGTCTGAGATTGAGATGTATGTCAATATCTAGCATCACCAATATTCTATGTATCTCCAAGATACCACAATCTTTTACATAGTACAAATCAAAATACAATGCAAATATCTGGACACACTTAAAAAAACCTGGACACCTGAAGGATTTGTGTTTTATTTTATTACTCAGATTATTTCTGTATAGGAAGTTTGAACAACATATAGACCTTCATGTTGACATGGAATAAAAGCTGTAAATTGTTTCTTTTCTATTGTCCAGTACCTACTATTACAATTTTCAGTTATTGCTATGCAAATAATGTAATTTGTTAGACATTTTATGCTTCTATCACTAAGACAAGTAAGTGAGCACAATTCTAATAAAAAAATGATGAGGTGCTTAGATTCTCTGGATGCAAGAAGTATGAATATATGACCAATCAGCAGCTTGTTAAATCAGTAAATAAAAACTAATGTTAAAACAATTGTTTTACAAAAGCATGCTAATAACATAAAAGTCATGAATATCTAACGACACTTTTTTCTCTTCTTTTTTTTCCTCTCCTCTCTCCTTCCTTTTTTTAAAGATTACATTTTCCAATTAGTTTAAGCAGGTTATAAACATGCTATGAGCAAGTGCATCTTTTAACACTGCGAAAAATATAAATAACTTGCTTTTTTCACAATAATTTCTTATTGTTTTGCAAAACAGACGTTTTGAAATTTTTCACCTTTCTTATAACACCATTAGAGTCCTCTCTAAATAAATGATTTTAAACATAGTTTCAAAATGAAATGTATGTTTGTATGCAACAATGTTCACAGTCAACATTCAATACCTCAAAGCCCACTGACAATGGAATCCAGAAATGAATAGCAACACCTTTCTCATCATATGTATTTTCAGATCATATCATATGCTATTATTTAGCATATATATAACTAGTAATATTCCTCACATAGCTGTTAAAATAGTTAGTACTCCTTTGTACAAACATAGTCTATCAACATTCTCTTATGATTCCACATCTGGTTTAAAGCATTTCAACATACTATCATAGATGAACCATATTTCAACTGCAAACTGATTATTCATTTCTTTCAGTTACTGTGATTATATTGACTGTCACATCTGAGAACATTAGAAATATGAATAACTGCTGATATATTAATAACTTGTCAATTTTGGCATATAAGTAAACTGCAAGATAAGTGTGTTCTCTTTAATCACTGCAGGAATGAACATTTCAGGTCATTGTAGCAATACTATTAATTAAATCTGTCCTCTGATTTAATTAATGGTATACTGCATATGTCTTGCAATAGACATTTTTCCTTTTCTAGGTCATTTATCCCTTGGAAACCTGATTCATGGATGTGGCCAAGATGCTAGTCTGATAGCAGCAGAAATCCATAGCTCTGCTTAGATTTTAATATCCTGACAGGAAATATACTTACATTTTTAGAAAAATCTAACTAAAAGTATACTAAAAGTTAGATTAACATAGACTCTTTATTATTTTCTAAAAATTAATACATAGTCAAGATCATTTTTTAATTATTCCTGTGAAAAAGTTTTCTACTGGAGATCTCAAGATGAGCAACTCAAAGAACCCACACCAGGAGAGTGCAGTGAAGAAAGAACTACATCTTATAATAACAAACATCCAAGAACTGTCACTAAAAACATGAGCAACTTGAAGAACCCACACCAGGAGAGTGCAGTGAAGAAAGAACTACATCTTATAATAACAAACATCCAAGAACTGTCACTAAAAACATGAGCAACGTGAAGAACCCACACCAGGAGAGTGCAGTGAAGAAAGAACTACATCTTATAATAACAAACATCCAAGAACTGTCACTAAAAACATGAGCAACTTGAAGAACCCACACCAGGAGAGTGCAGTGAAGAAAGAACTACATCTTATAATAACAAACATCCAAGAACTGTCACTAAAAACATGAGCAACGTGAAGAACCCACACCAGGAGAGTGCAGTGAAGAAAGAACTACATCTTATAATAACAAACATCCAAGAACTGCCACTAAAAACATGAGCAACGTGAAGAACCCACACCAGGAGAGTGCAGTGAAGAAAGAACTACATCTTATAATAACAAACATCCAAGAACTGTCACTAAAAACATGAGCAACGTGAAGAACCCACACCAGGAGAGTGCAGTGAAGAAAGAACTACATCTTATAATAACAAACATCCAAGAACTGCCACTAAAAACATGAGCAACGTGAAGAACCCACACCAGGAGAGTGCAGTGAAGAAAGAACTACATCTTATAATAACAAACATCCAAGAACTGCCACTAAAAACATGAGCAACGTGAAGAACCCACACCAGGAGAGTGCAGTGAAGAAAGAACTACATCTTATAATAACAAACATCCAAGAACTGTCACTAAAAACATGAGCAACTTGAAGAACCCACACCAGGAGAGTGCAGTGAAGAAAGAACTACATCTTATAATAACAAACATCCAAGAACTGTCACTAAAAACATGAGCAACGTGAAGAACCCACACCAGGAGAGTGCAGTGAAGAAAGAACTACATCTTATAATAACAAACATCCAAGAACTGTCACTAAAAACATGAGCAACGTGAAGAACCCACACCAGGAGAGTGCAGTGAAGAAAGAACTACATCTTATAATAACAAACATCCAAGAACTGTCACTAAAAACATGAGCAACGTGAAGAACCCACACCAGGAGAGTGCAGTGAAGAAAGAACTACATCTTATAATAACAAACATCCAAGAACTATCACTAAAAACATGAGCAACGTGAAGAACCCACACCAGGAGAGTGCAGTGAAGAAAGAACTACATCTTATAATAACAAACATCCAAGAACTGTCACTAAAAACATGAGCAACGTGAAGAACCCACACCAGGAGAGTGCAGTGAAGAAAGAACTACATCTTATAATAACAAACATCCAAGAACTGTCACTAAAAACATGAGCAACGTGAAGAACCCACACCAGGAGAGTGCAGTGAAGAAAGAACTACATCTTATAATAACAAACATCCAAGAACTGTCACTAAAAACATGAGCAACGTGAAGAACCCACACCAGGAGAGTGCAGTGAAGAAAGAACTACATCTTACAATAACAAACATCCAAGAACTGTCACTAAAAACATGAGCAACGTGAAGAACCCACACCAGGAGAGTGCAGTGAAGAAAGAACTACATCTTATAATAACAAACATCCAAGAACTGTCACTAAAAACATGAGCAACGTGAAGAACCCACACCAGGAGAGTGCAGTGAAGAAAGAACTACATCTTATAATAACAAACATCCAAGAACTGTCACTAAAATGGACAAATTTGAAAAAAATACATATTATCAAACAAGGATGCAGTAAACAACTGGAACTTCTAAATGGAATAGTAAAAAAACAATCTGAACAGATTCTTGCCTTACAGGAAACAATAACTGACCTAGATACTAGAGTGACAGAAAATGAACATCACAATGAATTTCTTCTGAAACAAAATGCCAGGCTGATTGAGAAACTGGAAGACCTTGAAACTAGATCAAGGAGGAATAATATAAGAATATATGGAATTCATGAGAAAGAAGAGGGTGCTAACATGATTCAATTCCTCAATAAGTGGTTTTCATCAGCACTAAACATGCCTGAATCCCTCTTATTTGGAACCGAGAAGGCTCATCAGTCCCTGGCAAATCCAACTTCATTTTTAAGTTCATCCAACCCCAGGTCTATAATAGTTACATTTCTTTCCTTGCAAAACAAGGACTTAGTGCTGAAATCAGCTTGGACTAATTCCCCTATCAAGATGGGTGAAAAAGTTGTTAGTTTTGAGAATGACTATGCCTCTTCAGTCATATCCAGAAGAAAGGAGTGTGTTCCTCTAATTAAGTCCTTGAAAAAAGCCAATATTAAAGTTCAAATTCTTTTTCCTGCTAGAATAAAAATCAGCTTGCAAGAAGGAGTGAAGATCTTTGATTCCCTACAAGAAGCAGTAGAATTTATCCAAAAGAAGAAAATATTGTTGGACATAGAAGAAATGAAATGGTCATCCCAAAGTTTGAAGAGACAGGCAACAAAAAATGGATGGTCTGTGAAGAAAGGAGCAAACAGAACTAAGAAAATAAAGGACAAATTAATAAATCCTTTCTAATTTTAAATGCTTTGTTTTATAAATCATAATATATTTGATTCTGGAAAGTATCTATGCTGTAAGGTAATGTGAATCATTTTTATTATTAACATTCTTTTTCCTTTCTATATCTATTTCTTAGGCTCTAGGGCCGATAGCCTAGTACCTACCTATGAACCTATATAGTACTAAGTATTTAAATAGCATTCTCTCTGTCTCTCTCTCTCTTCTTTCTTCCTATTCTTTTTTGTTACCAATGTTCCTTTGCTCTCTTTTCCCCATTATAAAGTATTTTACATACTTTTCCCTTTTAAATAACTACAAATGATGTATGTCTTCTAATTTTTCAGTAATATTAAAATTTGACTAAATACCAAAGTGCATTTTTTCTAGTGGGTCAGTGGTGGGGTAACAAGGTGTTTCTGATTAATGTTTCTAGCTAGATGTTTTAGACTCTTTGTTTAAATACATTTAAACATTAGCACAGTACATTAATGGTGTTTTATAGATAGCTAAATATAAGTTTATATATATATATATATATATATATATATATATATTTTCACTTCAGAAGCTTGAAATACTGAAATATCGAATTTCAGTATCTCGAACCCCAAGAAGTTGAATCCACAGAACAGCGAAAGTTCAGAAGCGTGAAATTCAAAACCTCAAATAACGGAGGTTTTGAATTTCACGCTTCTGAACATTTGCTGTGGTTATGTATTCAGGTAAGTGTGTGTTAAGGGTTTTGGGTAGGGGCTGTGGTGTGTGTCAGTGTGTTTTGTTGCTGTGATGTGTGTGTGCGAGGAGAATGTAGTTTGTATGGTCATGTTTTGTGTGTGTTTGTATGTAGTGCAACCTCAGAGTGAGAATATTTAAGTAGGGGGGTGTGGGGGATGCAGCCCCCCACATGGGGGGTGCAGGGTGTATGTTTGTGGGGAGAATGATGTGTGTGTGTGTGTGTGTGTGTGTGTGTGTGTGTGTGTGTGTGTGTGTGTGTGTGTGTGTGTGTGTGTGAGCAGTAGTACTGCGAAATTCAAAACCTCGGGTATTCAAGGTTTTGAGTTTCACGGTTTTGTGGATTTGACTTCTTGGGGCTTGAGATACTGAAATTCGATATTTCAGTATTTCGAGCTTCTGAAGTGAATATATATATATATATATATATATATATATATATATATATATATACTTATGCTTGAATGCAAATATCACTGATTGGCTATTAACCGAACACAAACCACCGAATACACAGTAACACGAAAACACATTAGATCGACTCAGAAATCACTGAAAACAGCAAATTATACTCAAGTAGTTATCCTGTGTTTGATTGCCATTTACCCTATAAATGTTTAACAATCGGTAATTAATTAGTACTAACGTACTGAAAAGACATGGTGGATATGTGTAGGTTAGTGCCCTGTGACCTGGGTCAAGTCTACAAAACTGAAACGTCTCAACTAGGGGGAGAAATACAGGTATTAGATGGATATGTCTACCAGTTAGAGAAAAAGACCAAAACACAAATACTGAAATTGCAAGTACAAGATTACAAGTAAATGCAAAGGTAGAGCCATTACAGTTTCTGTAACCTGTGGTGAGAAGCTTGTAAAGTCTGTTGATCACTGCCACGCAGGTGAACCACTAGAAGTGGAGAAATACCGTATTTGGAAGTAATTAATGCAAGCAGCAGTGATTTCTAGAGATACAACATGTGTCATTGTGGACGATGCTGTAGCGTCCACTTCCCTGAAATATGCACCCTATTTGCCAAACAGACGATCTATGCTGCAAAGTGTTAAGCGTGTTCGTTCTAAGGGAAGAATTGCTTTAAAATGTGGCCAAATAGATCTATTTCAGTTTGATGTGATCCAATTTCCACTCAAGAATGGAGTATTTCTTAAAAAGTCCTGTGAAGATATAACCAATCACATTAAAGTACTAGTGCTGACAACAGACACAAATTTGCATGATATAGCAATTACCAAAATATGGTTAATGGATGGCACATACTTCAAAAGAGGCTCAGAATGTTGGCAATTATACACTATTCATAGTGTTGTAAAATATGGTGCTTATAGTAGGAGTGTACTCCTGATGTATTGCTTAATGAATAAAAAGTCACTACGTGCATATAATTTAATGTGGAATTGTATTTTTTAGTTCTTTACTGATCAGAAATTAAATGTACAGATCTCATGTGTTTTGTGTGACTTTGAGCCTGCAGCCATTCAGAGCGTGAACCATAATATAAGTGGAGTGGTCTGCAAAGGTTGTTTATTCCATTTCGGAAGAAATATTTGGCAAAAGATTCAGGGTCTAGGGCTTGCTTCCCTATATAATTCAGACATTCACTTCCAACAATGTGTGAAGCAGTTGGCAGCCTTATCATTCCTACAAGAGGACAAAGTAATGGAAACATTCACTGTGTTAAAAGAGCGATTCTCTGTAGTAGGCAAGCCACTGTTAAAGTACTTTGAAGATTGGTATTGGATAGGGAAGCCGAGATTTCTTAACACTAGGTCTACTACTAGTATCAGATTCCCTCCACTATTTCCTGTGCACTTCTGGAATATCAGTGTGTTGAATGATTTAAACTTGCCCAGAACACAGAACGCTGTTGAAGCATGGCACAGGAGGCTTCATTGTTTAGCTGGGAAACATCTATTTGACATATACAGCATTCTACAGGCTGTAAGCCGTGAACAGAATAGGGCAGATGAAATACATTGCAGGATGTCTGCTGTATGCCCTCCTACTCCAAAGAAAAGAACTCTGATTCATCGCCAAGAGCAGTTTCAGGTTATATTCACAAATAGAGATGAGTACACTCCTATCGACTACGTTAAAGCAATTGCAAATCTTTTGCAGATATGACCAGCAGTGTAGTTACACTTTGTTATCGAATCATAACAATGAGAAAAGATTTTGTACACTGCAGTTTATGTTTCTTACTTGTTTTTGAGCACGCATGTTGAAGTTTGCATATTGGGATGTGTATTTTGTAATTGTGGTACAGGATTCACTTGGGTTTTGCTGCACTTATCTGCCGTTTTGCTGTTTTCGGTGATTTGTGAGTCGATCTAATGTGTTTTCTTGCTACTGTGTATTCGGTGGTTTGTGTTTGGTTAATAGCCATTTGGTGATATTTGCATTTGAGCATAAGTACTAGATGCATATATATATATATATATATATATATATATATATATATATATATATATATATATATATATATATATATGTATACTAGGTTCCTTTTTTTTTTCTCTCTCTGACCTGGTTAACTGGTGGGTAAATGACTGAAATGTTATAATATGATTTCTGATTTGAGGCAGCTGTTGTTACTTCTAAATAGCTGTTTTTATATGAAAGGATTAATTTTTTCATGATGTTGATGTTTTGTGAGGAAACTGGTGGTCTGTGTGACTGTTCTCATTGTGGATATTCATGACATGCACTAACAAGGCAGCTTGAGTTTTTTTTTTTTTTGCTTTCTGTAAACTCTAAAAGCTTCAAGGTCTGAATGTCCTGCCAAAATGCTTTTTTCTTCACTAGAAACAACTTCTGTTGTATATGAGCCTATTTAGATACTTTTTAACAAGTTTATGAAGCTGCAGCTTGAGGAATCAACAGTGGTGACATCATTTGACCTTTCAAATTTGTTAAATGGTTGCACTTAGAATTATTTTCTCTTGAAATTCTGTTATCCTTCACTAGATACTTTAAAAGGTAAATAATTAGTTCTCATAAAAGTGTTTAACTCCTTTGAAAATGCCTATGTTCTCTTTTAGATGCATACATTCTGCAGATTCAGTGATACTATTAGTAACTAAATGATATCAAGTGAACTAGGAGCTGCATTAGAAAACTCATTATGCATATTAACATCAGACTTATGTTATATAACTAAACCTTTAGAAACTAAACAGAGGGCTGTGAGGCCCCCTTTTTTTCTCTCTCTCTCACTCCCCCCTTCCTGATGAAAGACGTCAACATAGATATTGTTAATACATATGAGTAATATGTGTATTATTGCAAAATATAATAGTTATGTTGTAATAAGTGTTATATATATATAGATTCAACAGATCCTTACATGAAAAATGTTAGATAGATGACTGACAAAATGGTTAAATTATCTGATGTTTCTTGAAAAGTCTTGGAAATAATGACAATATTCTTAACCTTCAGCTTCTATTGTTTATACATACTTTGATCTGATGTGTATTTCTGGCATATCTACATATTAGAGGTGCTATTATCATATGTGATATATTCATATAGCTTCAGATATATTGGACACTCATTCTAATGTATATTTCATGGATTCAGATTTCTTTAGTTGCTTTCATAATGATTTTCTTTTTTGTTTTTATACTATATTCTAAGCAGAGATCGATAATTTGTGTTGTTTGGTATTGGAGAGGTGGTGGATGGATGATTTAGTTAAGTTTTTAACTAAACCAGAAACTTTATGTTTCATGTATGTGTTTGTAAATAGTTTTGGGTTTTTGAAAGTAGTGCTTAATACACGTTATGCGTCCATGATAAGTAAGTTTTCAGTAGATTTCAAGTCAGCACAGAAGAAAGGTCTTTCAGTTAGTAATAACATACACATTGTAGTCAATGGCTTATAAATGGTTATCATTAAATATTAATGGTTTGAGCAATAATGTCAAAAGAGCTGGTTTGCTTTAATATATCAAAATGCATAAGGCCCAGATCATCTTTTTCACAGGAAACTCATCTATTAAAAAAGATGTACAAAAATATTTATTCAATGGCTACACCACTCTGGATGATTCATGTTTTAAGACTAAGAGAAGGGGCACCCTTATTCTATGGAAAAATACTTATACTATGACAAGAATTATAGATATAATTTCAGATAAAGATGGGATGCTAAGTATGGTTATTTTGGAAATCAATAGGAAGTATTATACTTTGATTAATACATACTGGATACTAGGACTGAGCACTAAATATGTTGACAAATATCTGGACCTGATTACTTTAAATACAAAAGGGGAAATTATAGCAACAGGAGATTTTAACTGCCTATTATCAGGCAATGACACTTCTAAAGCAAAAAGTTAAATGACTTTACAAACCAGATGAAGCTTAAAGATATATATGGTCTAAGAGACCATTATTCCTTATTCTGTACTCACTATTCATATCAGTTTGGTACACAAACAAACATTGATAAGGTCTTTGTATCAAATAATATATACTCTAAAATAAGTGATCTATCTATAATGACTTGTCCAATTCTGGACCATAATGCTATAAACTTTACATTAACTACACATACAGATGATTTAAGATTTCTACAGAGAATTCCTGCTTACATAACTAAGTTAAATGACTTTAGGGAATGGATAATGAAAGACATAGACATGTTTATGGAAACAAATGATAATGGTGAAGTGACTGATGCTATACTATGCAACACTTTAAAGTTTATATATATGATAGAATAAAATCTTGGTACCATAAAAAAGGAGAAAGTGGTACAAAACTTTTAGACTTACAAAAAAACAGACAAGATAAAAATGGATGCAAAACCAAATAAAGTAGCACATAACAAAATTACTAAGTTAAATCAAAAATACTTAGAAGTTCTGAATCATAAGGTAGCCATAAACCTGGAAAAATTGAAATTACAATCTTATGCTGTAAATCCCAAATATCTACATAAAATAGCAGTAAGATCCAAAAAAATAAACAATCAAAATCGTATTAATGAGATTAAATATAAAAGTGATGGTTCAGTTAAGAGTACATCTAACTTAATGGGCATATTAGAAGTGTTCAAAAACTACTATAAAGATATAAATAATAACACACCACTTTTGGAGCCAGATAATGTAATAAATACTTTTATTCAAGAAAATATAACTACTAAGGTGTCAATGCAACAAAATAATATTAAATAAACAAATAACACTAACAGAAGTGAAAGAGCAAATAAAAATGTAAAAGATAATAAAGCTCCAGGACTGGATGGAATAATTCCTGAACTATATAAGATTTTTCCTGAATGTGTAATAAATAAAATGATGAGTTCCTTTACTATGGTTAAGCAAAAATGTATAACACCTCATTATAAAAATGCTCAATTATCTCCCCCATATTAAAACAAGATAAGAACCCCAAATCTTGAGTGATTCATATAGGCCAATTTCATTACTAAACACTGATTATAAAATTTTCATGACAATGTTAATTAATATGGTAAAAAAATATTACCTAATCTAATAAATAATGATCAGACAGGGTTCATTCTTCATAGAAAAGTGCAAGATAACATTATTAAATTACTATCATTAATCAACATAGCATGTAAGTACAAAAAACAACTAACTATTATCAGCCTAGACATAGAAAAGGCTTTTGATTCGATTAGTTGGTCTTATCTACAAAGAATTCTGATTGGTTTTGAATTCTTCTCAGATTTTGTCGACTTATTAATGAAAATGTATAGTGGGGCACAAGCTTATGTGAAAATCAGATCATGTCTATCCTCACCACTAAAAATCCTCAAGGGAACTAGATAAAGTTGTCCTTTGTCACCATTATTGTTTGCTTTTTCAATGGAACCTTTTGCTACATATATCAGAAACAAGCAAAATATAAAAGGCTTTCAAATTAATAAGAATTATTGTCCTAGGATACAATTATTTGCTGATGATATGTTAACATTGGGTGATGCTGATGGTTCTTTGCATGAAGTTATAAATGCCTTAAGCAAGTTTGAAAGAATTTCAGGGCTTAAATTTAATCATAATAAATCCAAAACATTACTAATTAACAAAAAGATCAACAAAAACATAAGAGAGAATAGCCTGTTTAATTGGAAGAATGATGTATTAGAATATTTGGGTGTCAGTATAAAGAGTATATGGAAAGAGTCTGCTAAACTAAGCTACAATAATTTAATAACCACCATTAGTGAATTAATCAAAAGATGGAATAAAATGTTCTTCACAATGGAGGATAGGCTCTCTTTAATTAAAATGATAATTTTACCTAAAATTTTGTTTTATATGCAGTCATTGATACTACCCCCTACCTAAAACTTATTTAAAAAATTAGATTCCATGCTACTTAAATTTTTATGGTTCCCCTTAAAACCTAGGATTGCATATAAATGGGACATTAGAGCTTGGAACAGTAATGGGATAGCATTCTCTAGCTAATATCTTTATTCCAAATCAATTATAATTAATGTAATATTACATGGAATCACACCTACCCATATATCTGGCTGGAAAACAATACATGAGATTCATATAACTGATGTCAGAACTATAGAAAATCAATTTAAGGAACAATATGGAATAAGTAGAGTTTGTTGGTTTTTATGTTTATTTTGTTTATTTAATAAGAAGTTTGATCATTTTTCTTATGGCATTAATCAAATATTTAATAAATTTAAAAATATAATTGATTGTAATTACAGCATTAAACAAATTTCTATTTCTTATATTCCCTATAGCATACTCCCTTGATTGCCTAGATTCTTTCAACATCAATGCAATGCAAAAATTACAGGAAAATAACTTGATATTCTGGCATCAGTTTATTAAAAATAAGAGTATTAAACCACTAAACTCTCTTTTATGTAGTTTTGATAATAGTCAAGACAGTTGGCTGTTTATACACTCATTATGGCAGTTTATAGAAAACAAAATGAGAGTATCAATCAATCTAGAGACTGAATCTATACCAAGTTTGATTCAGCTTTTTATTAGGCATCTTGAAAAGACAGAGAATCAAAAATTAAGTATCTCACCTATCTATAAGATACTAAGAGAAGACACTCTAAAGTTTGACTCAGATTTTTTGAATTACTATGTAAAAATTTATGGAGAACAAATATCTGATGAATCCAAAAAAAATATTATTGAATTATACGTATGGTACCTCTTCTTCATTATGTTGGAGATTGTGTACATGGAAATGTATGTTTCTATACTCCACATAAAAGAAATCTTATACTCAAAAACAGTGAAAGTAAATGGAAATGTGATGAATTACTAGAGGCCAACTGGGCTCATATGTTCATTGAATGTAGAAATGTTCAATACTGGAAAGACGGGTCTATGTTATATATTCAAACTTCCAAAATGTCGAATACCATATGTTCAAAACCATATGGTCAATATTTGCAAGTCCGAATATATAATAAAAAAAAAAGAAAAACATACCTTGACAGTGCGAGAAGGGGGAAAGCCCCATGCACCCCCCACACCCCCCTACTTAAATATACCAACTCTGAGACCCCACTTAAATGCAGAAAAGGGAAATTCTCCCATTCTGCACCATACAGTGCCGTTAAAAGTCAACATTCGAACACTTGAAATTTCGATCATATGGTGTCGACCATATGACGTTTGACATTTCAAGAATTTGTTTAATTGACATAAACCCTGGAAAGACTTCAAATATTTTGTAAATGCTTTATGGTCTGTCATATTTCTAACTCACTAATCCTATTCAATGTTCCTATACCTAATGTAATACCTAAATCTCAGATTCAGTTACTCTGGTCAATTTTTGCAATTGCCAGAAAAGTTATTACTTTGAACTGGAAAAGTAAGCAAGAGTTGATGTTTAAAGAATTTATTAATTTAGCAAAAGTTGTTTGTAAAAAAGAATTGCAAATCATTTGTTATAGAACTCATAACATTACTCATACAAAATAGCATGGCAAAAAAATGGAAAACCTTTTGAACAAATACTGATAACTTCTCATGGATAAAATGATTGTTTATCATGGATGAATGTAAATATTGTAAATAGTTTTGTTATTGTTTTATTGTATTTGTTATATGTACATTTGTGTATGTTTATAATGAAAACAAAATAAAAATGTTTTTGAAAAATAAAGAAAACCTGATTCACAAATGGACTTCTAGTAAGAAATAGTATTAACAGCACAGAGCAGTGCTATCCATTGTCTTCTAATCACAGTTAAGTACTCGTCCTTTTTCCCTTCTCTTCACTCTTTCTCTCTCTTCTTCTTTCCTTTTCCCTCCTTTTAAGAGTTAATGATGATAGCTCAAAAAACTAAAAATAAGGCAATTTCTAAGTACCCACTGAAGTTGCTAGTTTTATTACTGCCAGTCTTACCAGGGTTAAAAGAAGAAACTCATCTCAAGTCTTTGATACCATTCTGCATTTTAAACAAATCCTTGGCATTTCAACAGATTTTAGAGATGCTGACTACTATTGGCCATAAAATAAATTATTGTGAGAAAGCTTCAGAGAGGGATCTGTATAAAATAGAGGAAGCATTCATCAACCACCCTGATGGTATCACAACGAATCAGTATTATGTTCAAACTATGATTTCTTATATGTTAAACTAGCAGGTGGAGGCACAAAAACATTTTCAATGTATATATAGTCCTGATAAGAATTTTTTTATGCTATTTAAATTGGTATATGACTGACTGCAGTCCAACCAGAATAAAGTGGTTCTTCTGTGTCCTCAGAACTCCTCATGGGTTTGTTTTCCTATGGGGTGAGCAGTTTATGGTGTGATTGTGACCAGTGTTGCCTTGCTTATTGAAGTCAAAAAGCACCTTCATGGTTTTCTTAATCTCTAGATCACCATGATGTAATATTCATTACAAAAGATTATAGCCTTAAATAATCATTTGCACAATTGCTGTATGTTGTTGGCCCTTTTGATTTGTAGCCGTGTGTATCAAAGCATGAAAAGCAGACATTCTTGGTATATAACAAACTCTAGTTGACTTTTTTTTCCAGTTATAAACAATTTTACTTCATTACAAAAAGAAATACAATTTTGCATTAATAAAGACATACATATAGGCTGCTCAGCCTCAACAAAAAACCCTTGCCTTAAAATATAGGTCATGGAAATTCAAAGTTTTTCTATTTTTGAATAGTTTTCATCTCTGAAATGGAAATAATGCATGTGTGTGTGGCACATATTCCAGCTATCAGTTTTTAAACAGCATCTTAGAACATGTACCACTTGCTAAATCATAATGAATAGGTTAGTGTTCATCTTTTTGCTACACTAGAAAATTGACATGGGATTCCTCTGTCTGTGCAGGAAGGCATGGCAAAGATCATATAACACATTACAAGGCAGTGCAGTTTACGAGCATACCCCTATAAACAGGCTATAAAGGAGACAAGCTATGCTCATAAAGGTTTTACACACTAAATGTCTTGGTTGACTTCTATGCTCCATTTAAAATTCACAACTGGAAAATTATGTGCTCTGGCTTGGAATGACTTATGTTATTACATTATCTTTTGGCCAGTATGTAAAAAAGTTTTGCATGGAGGGAGTAACTCATGAAGTTAAAATAAGACAGACAGCAATACTTAACACCACAGAGCTCCAGTTGTCAATGAAAATTGGGCAAGAAAACTATACATAACTGACAGAAAGCACATGGTGGTTTATAATATTAAACTGGGCCAAAAAAATGGGCATATTATACATCGTCATATAATCTATGTGATCATTTATTTCCTTGTGTATTTTTTGCTGCTTAACCTTCCCTTAGTACTGCTTAATATTTAGGCATTCTCATTTCAAAATGATTAACCAATCCCAATTAAGGCAGGAAGAAACAAGAAATGAGAAAATGCAGAGCTCAAACAGCAACTTAAAGCATCACTAGATTTTGCTCATTAATGCTCGAGCCGAGCAACTGCTTCGATATGCTGCTCCATTATCTTGTTACTCTGATGAAACCCGCATTGTGGCGGTGAAAGCAGTGATTTTGTCTTATTAAGTTTTTCTTTGCATCACAGTTGGTTTCGCTTATTTTTTTTATTTTACTTTACTTATATAATTTAATTTATTTTTTTTTTGCTTCTGATTTGTTGCTGCAGCCTCACAAGCCATCTCTACTCAGTGCACTCCTCTCTGACCATACAACAAATCCAAATCAATTTGCAATCAACAGTAATGAAAGTATGATATAATTTTATGAACCAACCTACATAAATAAAGTTCCTTCTCAAATAATCCAATTCTGACCTACACTTTCACAATATATATCATCAGCACCCTGCTCTCATTCATTTCTCAGCCCTTCTGCACAGTCGAAAACACTCTCAGTTAGGCCAAAGGATAGAATAATTTCATATTTCATACTCACAAGGCTAGATTTGAGATCTCAATTTAGTTGGGCATAATCACATTAAACTAAAACTGCATTTACTAACAGAGACGCTTTCTATTCACTTTCCAGCCCCTCTGGATGAGTCTAATGTCAGCAAACTTCTCATATATAACAAACAATTATTTGTCAACAACCAAATCTGTCCAAGAATGCTATCGTTTACACACTCACCTCATCTCTAAGCCAGATCATCTTCTATACTGTATTCAAGCTCCAAAAAAGCTTCAGATACCCTTCTTTTAATATTAACTAAAAGCAGTTAGATTCAAGCAGCAATATAAACACTCACCAGCAGTGTTAAATACTGCTGAAAAAACTTACAGTACAAACTTTAATTCTAGTATGCAATGGCAGTATTTAGAGTAAGACTTGCAGTAAAAGCTCTGTATTAGTTAAGTAACTACATGAATGATTACCTCATCCAGAAATCGTTCACTGGATCTTAAAGGGGAAAGTTCCTTTAACATGGTCTCATCATTTGACACTGCAGTCAATGGCAAAATACTTGACTATTTGAGTGTATAACACTTGAACATTAACTGTTAAGATATTGGCTAGTATCAAAGGAAACTGAAAAAAAAAGGGGAAAAGAAATTCAAGTCTACCAAGAATCCCATGTATAAGTTCTATTTTATAACGCCAGAGTTGTTTAGCCATTTGTATAACCAGGAAATGGTTATTGTAAATACTTCATTACAATTAAATATATAAAAGGAAGTTATTAACTGATTTTTTTTTTAAATATAAAAACTATTTTATGCTCTGTGCTTGTACTATTACAAATCAGGCTGCACATTCAGAAGAATGTCTAAATGATAACCAAAGACATTACTCTATATTTTAATATTTACGAATGTATTCAGGAATCTGTACAGGCTTACCATAAGCCATAGCCCAAACCTGAGTTTTTCAGATGTAAATTAACATAACATTTATAAAAATTATTTTTAGACAGATCTATATAGATTGAATCAGTTTAGAATGAATATTTAAATAATTACTTTATGACTGTAGCAACCAGAGTACTGATCAGGAATTTGAAATATTGTTTTTATATTATCACAAAAGTGTTAAAAGATTTGTAAGCATTAGTTAAGTAGAATTAAGAATAAAACTGTAACTGAATATTAATCATTAAATAATCAAATTGTCACTTCTCTTTAAGTTTATTTTTTTCTTTTTCTCCTGTGTTTTCCAGCCATTTCTTTCAGCCAGTCTTTTCAGGGAACTGTTGCTCCAATCAATTTCTTCCGATTGTTCAATAACTTTCTTAGATTTTAAAAAGGAAAACACAGAGTCTATGTCCTCAAAGGTTCTGGTTTTATTAGAAAAAATATTTTTAATCTAGCTGGGAAAAGCAAGTGTACTTTAATCTGATTTTCTTTAATTCTTTAAAAATGGGTAAGAACTCCTTTCTTTTAGAAATTACTACAGAAGAGTAGTCGTTATCAAATCTAATAATTTTCCCATCCACTTTGATGGGAGATTTTGACCATGCTGTTTATAAAACCAATTATTTGTCAAGTGTTGAATAAAATTTGACTATAACTGACCTTGGAGTGGATTTTTTATCAGATGAGGTCCGTGTGAGAGACCTGTGTGCTCCCACAATTCTATATGACATTGCTTCACTTAGTTCTAGTATATTTAGGAGGCAGGTGGTTAAAAAGCTTACCATGTTATTCCTCTCTGTTTTCTCTGGAAGATCAAATACCTTGATGTTATTTCTGCAGGATCTATTCTCCAGGTCATCTAACTTGGACAGCAATATAGTGTTCTGTTTTACTAAAAATTCAATGTTTTTTCTTCTTCTGCCAGTCTTTTTTTTCATGTCATTTAGTGATTCTTCTATTCCTGTAATTTGTTGTTTTTGTTGACTAAGTGTATATTGAAGCATATCCATCTGTTTAGTGCACCTGTCCATGAAGTCTTCTATTTTACTGTCTACTTTATCCATATTTAGGGAAAGTTCTTGTATATTATTTAAAACCATTTGAAGTACCTTTTTCGATGTAAGATCATGAGAGTAGACTTTGCTGTGGCTCATCTTGCTTTAGAGTAATAAAATCTTCCAAATGGATTTTTGACAGGAAAATGTGTTTATTTCTATATAATTTTTATATGTTATGAAAGAAACCTTTTAAATTATTAACTTTTTTGTAAAAAAATAATAAATGATAACTTTGAAATAAAATTTCCTGTCAGGAATATAACAAGAACTGCAGAGGTGAAGAATTCTTCTCCTATCTCTTCAGCATCCTGACCACCAAAGGTCAACTTCTAAGCACTCTTGGATACCCTAAAGAGCTTCAAAAGTGTTCCTCCCCCTGTGCATCCTAAATCAAAAGCAGCCACCTATTCCTGTACTTTCTATACTCATGATAACTCGTGAACTGAAGCCACTGTCATATTCCAAAGGAAGTTGTGAAGGCAAATTTAAGAATAGTCCCCGGATGAAATCACACAGCATAGAAACCAAAATAAAAGGATAAATATTTTCACCATAAAGAATAAACTCAAATCCCCTATATCAATAAGTGAGCTCAGAAAAGTAACCAAGTAGTTTGGGCATAAAATCGAAACATTTAAAGTCAGTTATGAGCTGAATATTGCCATTTCCTCCATAGAGAAACATAAATCAAACAATAATGCCTAACAGAGTGTGTGTTATTGGGGAGAAATCAGTAATCACTATAACCAAATCACCTACTACTGCAAGTGACACTCTATATTCAAATAGTATAGGTAATTGAGGAACTGCATTTCACATCCACTGAAATACATTCTGAATGTGAACTTCTTTAAAACACAACTAAAACTTTGCCCATTAAATCAATGGATCTGCTCCTGTGCACCTCCAGGATAAATTCCACTCTAATTTTCAGCTTGCCATATCATCACACCATTTCTTTTTATTTAGAATTCTATACCCTACAACCAGTCTTTACCAAACCTGAACAGTTTTACTAGCATCTCCCAGCCATTTACATAGTTCTGTGACACTGTTCACACACACACACACACACACACACACACACACACACACACACACACACATATATATATATATATATATATATATATATATATATATATATATAAAACTGAAGCCTCTTTACACTACAGCAATTAACTACAATATTAACATTTTTTGCTGTTCCTAGTTCCTTTCAATGCCTCCATTTCTTTGAATTTCTAAGCACTAATCACATGGTCTGTTATCTATTTGATAAACCCATTAATTCAGCTGTGATGCCAATTAATATCCCACCAAGCTGCCACCAGTATGTGACATCCAGTCAATATCACACTGAACTGCCACGAATATCTGACGTCCCCTACTCTCCTGGGTCAGAAACTAAGGAACTTCAATCCTTACTACTGACTCCAATGTGAGACCATCATTTAAACAGAAGTAATAGTTCACAGTTTCCCCTAAGACCACAACAGGAACACACTCTATAATGTGGGACTAGACTGTGTACTTCTGTTTACCCCTAATGTAACTCCTTACAAAACACTCCAGAGCAATATGTCCCAGAGTAACACCTCTGATACCCTCACACTTAAATAAATTGAATTGCACATATCCAAACACTTCTGGGAAAGCATGACATAGATTTCCAGCTGTGTCCCTTCCCCAAAATAATACAGTAACATGTGGCCACCAATCACAGCATCTACATGCCCTCTCAAAGGGGTGCCCAATTATTAAAATTAGATATCAAAACAAACAGTAGCATGTGACCTACAGCAGCCAGGTTTTCAGTGTGACCTGGGAATTATCAAACAGACTTAAGCACTTTCAAATCATTAAAGAATACACTGACTGATCAGCCACAACGTAATAATAAAAACGTTAATAATGAGCAAAATTATTAAAAATGTAAAGCACTAATTTCAATAAACAAATAGAATGCATTAACCAGAAAAATTAAATTAAAGCTGAAGGATAGAGATTCAGCATTTAAGAAAACTCTAACTGATTAGCTATAATTTCCTATCCGAATAAAAAACACTGTCCCTGATCTAAACAAATATTACAACAGAGCAAAGGCAGGCTTATAATTCTTGGTGAGTCCTTTGGGTATCCACTGCTCAATACAATTGTGAACTGTGTACTCAAAACTACAAACTCAGCTGTGAACTGAACTATGAGCTGAATTGAATT
Organism: Protopterus annectens; assembly: GCF_019279795.1. NCBI lineage: Eukaryota > Metazoa > Chordata > Ceratodontiformes > Protopteridae > Protopterus > Protopterus annectens. Next base: position 557,191,379 of record NC_056739.1, on the reverse strand, counting down.
ATGAACTCAACTGAACTCAACTGTCTTCAGCAGGCTCTTTTATAAGTGGGGTTAACTGTCTTACCTGTTCCAATTCTTATTTTCATTTCACTCTTTGAAAATCAACAAATAGCCATTCTTGTAAAGTTCCTTCCTGTCTTTCAGTCTCTGATAGTAAATGCAGAGCATCTGAACACATTCCAATAACATCATCTGTAGAGCAGCTGACTCTGAGACAGTCTGCATTTAGAATCTCCTGCATAAACATGCACAGTTAGGCATGTAACAGAACATTGTTCAACTTTTTAAGCATCCTGTACAAACAGAGTATTAATCGAAATGTAAGAACTTATTTATAATATCATAGCTAGTCGTGCTGCATAAAATACAGAAGTTAATCTGAAATTATGTACAGAACTTCAGCCAGATGTCCTAGCACAGATGACAGTGTCTAATTTCTTGACATTTCCCTGCACCTCATGACTGAAGCATGATTTTCAAGTGACCCTTGAAAAGCGATGCTTGAGAAAAATTGGTCTGCCTGGGAATATATCAACCCACTCCTCTCCTGGACAATCCATCTCCATTGACATTATTAACCCCACTGCAGTGCTGTATTGTCATGTCATATGCTTGCAACCCTAGACTCCATCTGAGTAACATGGCAGCTTGCTTGATGACCCCTATTTAGCCATATTAAAGGGTCATGATCTGTGAGTACAGCGAATTTTCTTCCATAAAGATAGGGCTGCAGCTCTTGCAATGCCCATAGCATGGCTAGACATTCTTTCTCCACAGCTGCATAGCATTTTTCCCTAGATTGAAGTCTATGGCTAAGATATACCACTGAGTGCTCTTCTCCTTCTGAGGAAACTTGGCTAAGTACAGCCCCCATCCTATAATTTGAAGCATCTACTTGCACAACAAATTCTTTGCTGTAATCTGGGCTGGCTAATACAAGGGTCCTGTAAAAATCTGTTTAAGGTTTTTGAATCCCTACTAACAATCTATGGTCAACACTACTTTATCCAGTTTATTTTTCCTATTCATTTCAGTAAGGGGTGCAGCTATTGTACTGTAATTGGGCACACATTTTCTATAGTAATGCTCTCACTTGCTTTTTAGTAACAGGAACCGGCCACACTTCAATAGCCTCCACTTTGACAGGTTCTGGCCTAATCTTACCACTCCCCACTCTGTGTACTAAGTAAGTGACCTCTGACATACCCACATGACACTTACTGGATTTAATGTTTATCTTTGTCCTTTTAAACTGGTCTGCAAATGCCCATAGCATAGTCTTTAATGTAGAGTTTAACCTCTTGACAAAACCATTAGACTCAGGATGATAGGGATGGTATTTAAATGTTTAATCCCGCAACACTTCCACAAACAAATCAGCAAGTCTGACATGAAGTTGGCTCCTCTGTCAGTCAGTATCTCCCTTGGAAAACCCACCCTGCTGAAAATTTCTAGCAAAGCATTAGCCACCTTCTCTGCCTTAATAGATGACAGAGCCACTGCCTCAGTGTATCTGGTAGCATAATCTACTACCACCGTGATATATTTCTTTCCTGTAGAACTTGGAGTACTCAGGGGTCCCACAATATCCAGGGCCACCCTCTAAAATGGTTCTTCAATAACAGGTAAAGGCATTAATGGAGCCTTGACCTTGTCCCCTGCCTTATAACTTTTGCAGGGTTCACATGTCCTATAATATCCTACCACATCCTTTGCAATCCCAGGCCAATAAAAATTCTCCATAATACATCTCTTAGCACATTTATACCCATATGACCTGAAAAAGGGATGTCATGTGCTATGGCTGAAAAAGTGGCAGATGGTAACCTCTAGGCACTACCAACAGCTGTATTACCTCACCTTCTATCCCACCTTCAGGAATCCAGTCTCTATACAACAAACCTTTGTTCCAGTATACAGGCCCCCTCTTTCTTGAGCCTCAGGTGCCTCCTTAGCCACCTCCCCCAAGCTTTACAATGTGAGATTCATAAATTGAGTCTGACTCAACTCTCCCTTTGTGACCTTCCCCAGCTCCCCTTCCACAGGAAGCCTAGTAACTTTCAATAGCTGTGCATCACTGTCAATCCAGGGACTACCACTCACCTCTGTCCTTGCAGTCACTGTGTCAAAGGGAACATCAGTACCTGCCAGCAGCTGTGGCTCACTTTCAGACTTACTGCTACAGGATAGCTCCTTCTCTGAAACTGCCACCATACCAGTCTCAGCTTCAGTTATGAGATCTGCCTGGGTCTTCACATGGCTATCAGACCTACATGCCTGTCTCCAAGCCTGACTACATATCACTGCATGCACACAAGGTACTGCATCATCAGAGTAATTTCCTATCAGGACATCTGCAGGAATATCCTCAAACACACCTACCTGCTTGCTTACATGCCCACCCTCCCAGTCAAGATGAACACTAGCCAAAGGCATTTGGAATGGGGTCCCTCCCAAAGCTCTGACTGGAGTGGAATGTCCAAGCAAGTACTGCTCTTCTCTAACCACTGCAGGACTCCCAATGGTTTTATCAGAAGTTGTGTATCTCTTAGCAGTAACCTGTTTACCATCTACTAAGATAAAATTCAAATTTTGGTCATAGTTTGGCACCTTGTTGTTTCTAAACAACTTACCACTGGCAGTTTGCCATCCCCCCTTGCTGGGACCCTCACCTTTTGTTTCTCACCTTGCCTCAATAAACATCTAATCCCAGTGGCAGCTGGTGACTTCAAATCACAGGGGGGCTGCAGGAGACACTGAATGGGTGGGGTCAAGGGGAAGGGGTGTGGTCAACCATAAAGGGGAGGAGCTATGCACAAAACCACAAAAAACTAACTTTAATTAAATACGCTGCCCTGGGTGGCAAACCATCATTATGAAAGTCCAATCAAGACAAAAATAAGTGTAGAAGAATACAAATATTTCAATGCATTGGCTGCATGACAGCTTACTTAATATCTAGATGGAAGCAAAAGGTTGTGAGGCATGAAAAAATAAATTACTTTTTAAATACATTACTGGAATGCCAGTCAAAATCAAGTATAAGAAAAACCAGAAGCACTCAACTCAAACCACTTCTCCTTGCACTGCAGTCCTAATTGTAATATATCCAGCTTTATTAAAGTACCAAGTAACATGCTGAAAGTAGAAATCTATGTGATGCCCCCACTTGTAAAATGTTTCTTATCCAAAAAGACCTGCTGCCTGACAACTTGTTTCATGGGGAAAACATGATAAAAGTAAAAAATGAAAAGCAAACAAGAAACAAGCTCAAGATACATTGCTTAAAGGATTACTGTACATGTTATGAACCACACATGATTGGCATTCTGTTTAGTTTATGGGTAAAGTCTGTAGAGATGACTGGAAGTCTCCAACAAGTGTAATGAGCTTTTTAAAATAATGGAATCCTGTCCTTTAATACCCAAGGCTTATACATTATCTAGTCAAGTATTCTCTGCATGGCAACAACAGAAAGGCTTTCAATGTTGGCAATTCTTTAACAGTATGCTTATTAAAGCTTACTTGCATCTTACGATGTCAGACAAGCTTACCTTATGGTCATTAAAGCATTGCTACTTAAACACAGAGCAACAGGCACTTTGAGTAATAAGCATAAATCTGAGTAATAAGCATAAATCAACAGTACAAAAATATGACAGAAACCAGACCATTCTGCAAAATCAAGGACAGATGAAAAGCCACTGTAGTACTTATGCAGTGTGTCCTCCCCATCCAAGGTAGATACAACTACTCTTTGCCTTGCTTGGACACATCCAGAGTCACTACATGGGGGAGTGGAGTGCAACAAGCATGTCACAATTTGAAATCTCTCTGGCTGACTGTGATGGCCCTGACACATTTGTCATACCTCTCAACCTCAAGAGCAAGAAATCTGGACAAAGCCATACACAGAAGTGGGACAAAGGCACAACAATAAGGACAATTTTTAAATATTGCTCTAATAAACTTAGAAAGATAATAGAATAGGTCTTGCATTAGTATGGATTTTCTGAAGGGTATAAAATCTGAAACTCAAATGTCTGTCATTTTCTAACTTCAGTCTCTAGTGATTTGTCACTAATTTGCCAAAAACACAATTTTATGAAAAATGGACCAAAAATGTGATGCAAAAATATAAAATAGACACACAATACAGCTGCTACCTGTCAAAGAAGGGACACTTTAATATTAGTACTGCTACCTTGAGCAGCTGACAAAATAAAAGAATCTACATGCATTTCAAGTAATCTATAACTTTGATTATTACAGTTATTTCTTAATTGTAAACCCTCCATGTTTTCTTCCAAAATTGCTATTTTGGAGGGATTATTAGGGAAGAGCAACATTTTGAGCCAAAAATTGGGGACAGTTGAGAGGTTGGCTATGCCTAATTCTATAAAGCAATTTATTTGCATGTACCTCTCAACCTGTTAATGCAGTAAATCTGAACAAGGCCAAATATATTGGGGCAATATAAACAGTACTAAAATTGCTCTTGTATAAATTGAGACAGTTGATAGAACGGCTCTTACTTTAACATGCATTTTTATGAAGGTTATGAAGTCTGAAACGTATTATTTAGTGACTTCTGGCAAATCATTTAGGAATTAAAACTACAAATTTTATGAACAACAAACCAAAAATAAGAAGCAAAATCTATTCATTCTTTGAAAATCTGGACAGTTGGGAGGTATAGTTCAGCTGGGCCTGTCTGAGTTTGCTGCCCTCCCCTGACAAAATAATGGTTGAACTGGAGCCTCTGCAGCCATTCCAATTAACCATTACTTGGCTATTTCACTCCATTTACCATAAACACTAATGTGCATACTGCTTTACTTCAATGATTGGACTTCATTTGAAAGTTTTATTTTGTATTTTACAGCACAAACATTAAGTCATCTGTTAAACAAAGCAATGCAGTCTCACAATGAAAACTTAGCATTAAAACTTCTCTGCCCTTGAAACTCACATTCATTGAAACAGCATTGAAACCCACATTCAAAGAAAATACATTTTGCCAGTGGCAGATAAAGATTAATTTTGGGCTGTTTTCGAATCATAGGCCCCTTGCATATGAAACATACATGTGCTCTTTGATACACCTTCCTCATTGTACTAAAAATTATATTCCTTGTACAATACAGTACACTTGTTAGAGGGTGTTTTAAATTTGTTTTGAACATTTTTCCAGTAAGCAATGAAACAAAACATATGCACCCATAATGGCAACATTTATCATAAAAAAGTCTACTCAGACTTCCACAGTCCACCTTTATTAGTAAATATACACAATTCTACAGTCCACCATTATTAGTAAATGTGCACAATTCCACAGTCCACCATTATTAGTAAATATGCACAATTCCACAGTCCACCATTATTAGTAAATATGCACAATTCTACAGTCCACCATTATCAGTAAATATGCACAATTCTACAGTGCACCTTTATCAGTAAATATGCACAATTCTACAGTCCATATTCAGTGAATTCAGTTCTTGCCATAGCTGTCAACCTTAGCACAGAAACCTGGACGAAGCCAATAATGGGGGAATACAGTCCCAAAAATAGGGACAAATTCAAAATATTCATCTTATAAACTTAGAAAATTGCTAGAAAAAAAGGTTGTGCTACTATGTATTCTGAAGAACATGAAGTTTGAAATTCAAATGCCGGTCAGTTTTACTGCGGACAGAACAAAAACTATTTTCAGCAGAGACGCAGGGATTAATACTGCAGACACGTCTTTGTAAAATGGCAGGGCACCAGAGCAAATCCACACAAACACAGGGAGGAGATGCAGACTCCACACAGAAGCCACCCCAACCAAAAATCAAACCAGAAAACCTATAGCTGTGAGGCAACAATACTACCACTGCACCATCAAATCTGCAAGGAATTAAACATTCAGAAACCTGAAGTCTGAAATTCAAATGCCTGTCAATTTTATTTAACATTTGTTAATCAGGACAGTCTGACTTGGAACAAAAAAACAATTTTCAGCAGAGGCCCAGGAAGAAATAATGCAGACATGTCTTTGTAACATGGGAGGACACAAAAGCAAACCCACACAAACCCAGGGAGAAGATACGGACCCCACAAAGAAGGAACCCCAGCCAAGAATCAAACCTGAGAACCTGCAGCTGTGAGGCAACAATGCTACTACTACACCATCAAATATCAAGCATTGCAACATTTACAAACCACAGATATTATGAGGAACAGCTCAGATCAAATATGAGGCAAAAATCTGCAATTTTTTTACAAATGGTGGTGGGTAGGGAACTCAAGTCTTTAACACCTGCATACAGGGTACAGGGTTCAAGCCTGAGGTATTCCCTACCACACCACCATGAGCACCTGGGGTATTTTCACACACACACACACACACACACAATTACAGCAACTTGTTGAGTGAATATCTCATTGGAGCAAATGAATGAAGAAAAAAAACACAGAATGCAAGGCATTACCAGTCTTCCCCCAGTGCCTCTATTCTGTCCCTGATTTTGTCACATAGTGCTGCTCTGTCCCTCAACAAATGAATTATTTGCCAGTAAGTCACTGAGAATTAAAGTCAGCCAATAACACCAGCCATTAGAATTTCACACTTCTTAAGTTTATGGAATATGTGCCAACAGACTGCATAGTGCAGTCAAAAGACCTGAAAAAATCAACTGGACATACAAGCTGATTTAAGTGTACTTTCTCTGCACTTTGTTTATTTAAGATTAGTTATTTATTTCATTGAATATTGTGGTCTCTGTCTTTTTAAAGTTAGATGTCAGAAGTGTAAAAAAGGGTAGCCATCTGGGTTCATTAGCGATTGTTACTCTGCTTTTGAAATTCTGTGTTAACTCTTATCTGGGGGGCTCTGTTTGCTTTATAATCAGCATTGGTCACATTTCTGTAATTCATTTCTGCTCATCATCTGAGCTGTTGGCTGCTGTGATTTACCTGCAAAAATCCACTGGACACACAGGCTAGTTTAAGTATATTTTTCTCTGCACTTTGCTTATTTAAGATTAGTTATTTATTTCACTGAATATTGTGGTCTCTGTCTTTCTAAAGTTAGTTTCCAGAAGTGTGAAAAAGTGTAGCCATCTGGGTTCTTTGGAGGTTGTTACTCTGCATTTGAAATTGTGTGTTAACTCTTAGCCTGGGGGGTTCTGTTTGCATTATAATCAGTGTTATCTGAGATTTACCTGCAAAAATCCACTGGACACACAAGCGGATTTAAGTATACTTTTCTCTGCACTTTGCTTATTTAAGATTAGTTATTTATTTCATTGAATATTGTGGTCTCTGTCTTTCTAAAGTAAGTTGCCAGAAGTGTGAAAAAGTGTAGCCATCTAGGTTCATTAGAGATTGTTACTCTGCTTTTGAAATTCTGTGCTAATTCTTGCCTGGAGGTTTCTGTTTGCATTATAATCAGCGTTGATCACATTTCTGTGAATCATGTCTGCTCATTATCTGAGCTGTTGGCTGCTGTGATTTACCTGCAAAAATCAACTGGACACACGAAATGATTTAAGTATACTTTTCTCTGCACTTTGCTTATTTAAGATTGGTTATTTATTTCATTGAATATTGTGGTGTCTGTCTTTCTAAAGTGAGTTCCCATCCACCCTCCCTGTTCCTGTTGTGGTGTTAATCTTGGTGGCTTTGGAATTGTCTGTCCCTGCTGTAAATTTGTTTTTCGACACTCGTCCTGGGCCCATCTCATTTGCTCACTCAACTGAGTACAATCAGATCATATTTTGATTTCAGACACTCCTACCAGTCCCATCTATTCTGGTGTGTACAGAGAGAACACTTAGGAAGGACATCCCCTATAGTATCTTAATCTGCTCTGTTCCCCTCCCTCTCCACTAAAAAAAAAAAAAAAATGTATACTTTTTCAGCTGCTCTTACTTAACTGTCTTCTACATTATTACCTTAGTTTGCTGTTCTGTTTGCTCTTAAGTGTTCAAGTGCTCTTATTCTGCACTTAGTGCCTCCATTTTCATTTTTTCATAACTTACTGCTTTCTGCATTTGTTTTTTGTCTTTTTAATTTATCTGCATTTATTTAAACTGCATTTGCCTTAATATTGCTACACACTCAAGTGTGCTAGCTTGCACTGTATTTAAAGTGTTTTTGCTACTGTTTTAACTGCTTTTCTGCAAAAAAAAATGTTCTAAGCTTGTTTCCCACCTTTCCTGTAACTAGTCTAGTCCAGTCACAGACATTTGGCCTCCAGTTCATATTGATGCTTCACCCTTAATGCAACCTCCAGTCATTTGGCCTCCAGTCACAGTCTCTCTGCTGATTCCAATTCAAGATGTTTGGCCTCCAGGCACAGTCTCTGTAACTTCAAATGGATTTTCAAGTCCTCCAAAGAAAATGTGAACTGTCCATCTTGGCAGGCTGCACATTCCCAGTACCAAACAGGATATCCTCCAAATGGCTGGTCTGAGCTGAAGCTGCTGCTAAGGCTGAAATTATTGCTACCTTAGTCAGGTTGGCATGTAGCAGTCCTCTGGCTTCACACTCCTTGGCCAACTGGTTCTTTGTCAGCTTGCTATAGTCTTCTGCTGATATCTATGTCTGCTGTCCCTGACTAACTAAAATAAATAGAACTGTGGTAGACTGCAATTCTGTATGTTTACCTTGTGGATGTCGAGAGTGCATACCCTAATGAGAACTACCCATGGGCTACTGAAATCCAATTAAAAATCCACTTCTGACACCCATATGTGATGTCCTGTGAATATCCCACCACACTGCCACCAATATGTGATGTTCAGTCAATATCCCCCCAAACTGCCATCAATATGGGATGCCCCCTACTATCCTGGATCAGTAACTAAGGAACTTCAGTCCTCACTACTGACTCCAATGTGAGACCCTCATTTAAACAGGAGTAATATTTCACAATTTGGCCTAACAGCACAACAAGAAAATGCTCTATAACTTGGGACTCAACTGTAACTCCTTATTACACACTCCAGAACAATGTGTCCCAGTTTAAGACCACTGATACACTCACACATAAATAAATTGAATGTCATACATTCAAACACTTCTGGGAAAGTCTGATGCAGATTTCAAGCTGTTTCCCTTCCCCAAAATAATATAGTAACAGGCTGCAACAAATCAGATTGTCTATATGCCCACTCAATGGTGTATCCAATTATTAAAATTAGATATCAAAATAAATGGTAACATATGACATAAAACAGCCAGGCTTTTGGAGTGACCTGGGAATTATCAACCAGGCTTAAGCACTCTCAAACACTAACGAATACACTGATTGATCAGACACAATGTAAGATAATAAAAGGATATAATAATGAGCAAAATGATTAAAAAAGTAAAACAGTAATTTCAATATGCATTCACCAGAAAAATGAAATTAGAGCTGAAGTATAGAATTCTGACATTTAGAAAAACTCTAACTAATTAACTTTAATTTCCTATCTGACTAAAGAGCAGTCGATCTAAACTAAATATTACAACAGAGCAAAGACAGGCTTACAGTTACTGGTGAGTCTGTGTGGTATCCATTGTTCAGTACAGCGGTGAACTGTGTACTCAAAATTGCAAACTCATTTGTGAACTGAACTATGAACTCAGCTGAACTCAATTGTCTTCAGCAGGCTCTTCTATAAGCTAGGTTAAATGTCTTTACTGTTCCAGTTCTTATTTTCATTTCACTCTTTCAATCAACAAACAGCTGTTCTTTTAAAGTTCCTTCCTGTCTTTCAGTCTCTGAGAGTAAACACAGAGTATCTGAACACATTCTGATAACATCATCTGTAGATCAGCTGACTCTGTGACAGTCTGCATTTAGAATCTGCTGTGCAAACATGTGCAATTAGACATGTCACAGAACATTGTTCAAGTCTTTAAACATCCTGTACAGACTATTAATCAACTTGTAAGAACTTATTTACAATATCACAGCTAGTCATGCTGGCATATAATACACAGTTTAATCTGAAATTATGCACAAAACTTCAGTCAGACATACTAGTATAGATGACAGTGTCTAATTTATCTACATTACCTCTCTTCAAATGCTTAGTATTCAACATCTACTAATGCATAAGTGTCCTCTATACTGTAATAGTTGTCTTTATATCATACAAATACAATCTAATTAGTAGATATGTGTGTAATTGTTAAAGTGTAGCAGGTATTTTGCATCCAAAATATAAGTTAATTAAAGATTTAATGTCTATTCATACATGCACACACATTTAGAAACACAGACAGGCAGACAGATGGACATATACGTACACACACACACACACACACACACACACACACACACACACACACACACACACACACACACACACACAAGTGCAGCAATTACAGCAACTTGTTGAGTGAATATCTCATTGGAGCAAATGAATGAAAAAAAAAGCACAGAATGCAAGGCATTACCAGTCTTCCCCCAGTGCCTCTATTCTGTCCCTGATTTTGTCACATAGTGCTGCTCTGTCCCTCAAAGAATGAATTATTTGCCAGTAAGTCACTGAGAATTAAAGTCAGTCGATAACACCAGCCATTAGAATTTCACACTTCTTAAGTTTATGGAATATGTGCCAACAGACTGCATAGTGCAGTCAAAAGACCTGAGAAAATCAACTGGACATACAAGCTGATTTAAGTATACTTTCTCTGCACTTTGTTTATTTAAGATTAGTTATTTATTTCATTGAATATTGTGGTCTCTGTCTTTCTAAAGTTAGTTGCCAGAAGTGTGAAAAAGGGTAGCCATCTGGGTTCATTAGAGATTGTTACTCTGCTTTTGAAATTCTGTGTTAACTCTTACCTGGGGGGCTCTGTTTGCTTTATAATCAGCATTGGTCACATTTCTGTGAATCATTTCTGCTCATCATCTGAGCTTTTATCTGCTGTGATTTACCTGCAAAAATCCACTGGACACACAAGCTAGTTTAAGTATATTTTCCTCTGCACTTTGCTTATTTAAGATTAGTTATTTATTTCACTGAATATTGTGGTCTCTGTCTTTCTAAAGTTAGTTTCCAGAAGTATGAAAAAGTGTAGCCATCTGGGTTCATTGGAGGTTGTTACTCTGCATTTGAAATTGTGTGTTAACTCTTAGCCTGGGGGGTTCTGTTTGCATTATAATCAGTGTTATCTGAGATTTACCTGCAAAAATCCACTGAACACACAAGCTAATTTAAGTATACTTTTCTCTGCACTTTGCTTATTTAAGATTAGTTATTTATTTTATTGAATATTGTGGTCTCTGTCTTTCTAAAGTAAGTTGCCAGAAGTGTGAAAAAGTGTAGCCATCTGGGTTCATTAGAGATTGTTACTCTGCTTTTGAAATTCTGTGTTAATTCTTGCCTTGGGGTTTCTGTTTGCATTATAATCAGCGTTGATCAAATTTCTGTGAAACATGTCTGCTCATTATCTGAGCTGTTGGCTGCTGTGATTTACCTGCAAAAATCAACTGGACACATGAAATGATTTAAGTATACTTTTCTCTGCACTTTGCTTATTTAAGATTGGTTATTTATTTCATTGAATATTGTGGTGTCTGTCTTTCTAAAGTGAGTTCCCATCCACCCTCCCTGTTCCTGTTGTGGTGTTAATCTTGGTGGCTTTGGAATTGCCTGTCCCTGCTGTAAATTTGTTTTTCGACATTCGTCCTGGGCCCATCTCATTTGCTCACTCAACTGAGTACAGTCAGATCATATTTTGATTTCAGACACTCCTACCAGTCCCATCTACTCTGGTGTGTACAGAGAGAACACTTAGGAAGGACATCCCCTATAGTATCTTAATCTGCTCTGTTCCCCTCCCTCTCCACTAAAAAAAAAAAAAATGTATACTTCTTCAGCTGCTCTTACTTAACTGTCTTCTACATTATTACCTTAGTTTGCTGTTCTGTTTGCTCTTAAGTGTTCAAGTGCTCTTATTCTGCACTTAGTGCCTCCATTTTGATTTTTTCATAACTTACTGCTTTCTGCATTTGTTTTTGGTCTTTTTTAATTTATCTGCATTTATTTAAACTGCATTTGCCTTAATATTGCTACACATTCAAGTGTGCTAGTTTGCACTATATTCAAAGTGTTTTGCTACTGTTTTAACTGCTTTTCTGCAAAAAAAAATGTTCTAAGCTTGTTTCCCACCTTTCCTGTAACTAGTCTAGTCCAGTCACAGACGTGCTATATTCAGGACTGTTTTGTAAGTTTCTGAGTCCCCCAGACCTTTCTTTGTTGGAGGCAAGCTTTCTAACTTATCAGTGGGAGTGGTAAGGACTAAGTAGCCTATCTACCACAAGAGAAGGGATTTCTGGCCCAGAAATTGTAGTTTATTGGCTGTTTGGGCAATTTTTCCATACCTTTTAAAACTTTTTGGTTTAAAAGCCAATGTTTGCGTAGATTTGCACTTGTTTAAGCTCCACAGATCCAGTTTTGGCATCCTGTAGACTACAAGAGCAGCAGGAAGGAGAAAGAGATATGTGCCTCCATTTTGATTTTTTCATAATTTACTGCTCTTTGCACTTGTTTTTTTTTTTTTTTGTTGTTATTTCTAACTTATCTGCATTTATTTCAACTGCATTTGTCTTAATATTCCTACACACTCAGGTGTGCTAGCTTGTACTGCATTTAAAATATTTTTGCTACTGTTTTAACTACTTTTCTGAAAAAAAAAACACTTTAAGCTCCTTTCTCATTTTTCCTATAACTAGTCTAGTCCAGATACAGATTTGCTGTATCCAGGACTATTTTGTAAGTTTCTGAGCCCCCCCAGACCTTTCTGTGTTGGCAGGAAGCCTTCTAGATTATCAGTGGGAGTGGTAAGCACTATGTAGCCTATCAAGCACAAGAGAAGTGGTTTCTGGCCCGGAAATTGTAGTTTATTGGCCGTTTGGCCAGTTTTTCCATCTCTTTCAAATTTCTGGTTTAAAAGCCTGTGTTTATGTGGGTTTGTGCTTGTTTAAGCTCCGCAGCTCTAGTTTTGGTGTCCTGCAGACTTGGACTGTTTTGTAAGTTTTTGAGCTTGTTTTCTGCCTTTCCTGTAACTAGTGTAGTCCAGATGCCGAATTGCTGTATCCAGGACTGTTTTGTAAGTTTCTGAGCCCCCTTAGACCTTTCTGTGTTGGAGGGAAGCCTTCAGGCTTATCAGTTGGAGTGGTAAGCACTAGGTAGCCTATCTACCACAAGACGAGTGGTTTGTGGCCCAGAAAATGTAGTTTATTGGTTGTTCAGGCAGTTTTTCCATCTCTTTCAACTTTCTGGTTTAAAAGTCTATGTTTACCTGTATTTGTGACTGTTTAAGCTCCGCAGATCTAGTTTTGGTGTCCTGCAGACTTGGACTGTTTTGTAAGTTTCTGAGCTCTCCCAGACCTTTCTGTGGGGGAGGGAAGCCTTCCAGCTTATCAGTGTGAGTGGTAAGCACTAGGTAGCCTATCTACCACAAGAGGAATGGTTTCTGGCCCAGAAATTGTAATTTATTGGCTGTTTGGGCAGTTTTTCCATCCCTTTCAACTTTCTGGTTTAAAAGCCGTGTTTGCGCACGGTGGATTGGCACTCAGCTGAGGTAAACTATTACCAGTGCCAGAAAGTCTGCTCTTCAATTTTCCCCTTAGAACAGGCTTTTTCTTTTACCTCTTGCACTTCAATTAGCATAATCGGCTAGCACTTTAACAGGCTTTTGTAGTATTAATTGTAGCACACTTAGGTGCTATCAGCACTAGCTGTTCCTATGCAGGAACAGCACCAGTACTTATTAGTTATGACCACCCCTTCTGGTAAGATTTAGGGCAATTCCCTGTGCTTTCTCCTGCTAACCTGGTGCACCTGGGCATTTTGAGACACTGTGGCAACTGTCTAATGTACACAAACAACTCCCTACTCTTACCTCCCAACACTCATACCTGTGAGAGATGCACTTATATCACCAAACTGGAAGCAGTGCACTCTCCAACCAAGACTGAACTAGCTGGTCAAGAGGAGAAGGTCAACACCTGCAACTCACTACATAGAAACACAGCCCTCCAAAACACCAACCATCACAACCCACACATAGAAACACAAACCATACACCCACCTTCATGGAGGCTCTCAATAAAAATTTACTCAAACAATAGAGACCCCGAGACAGAAATGCAGTCGATCACCACAACATAACACCAACCCCAGAACACATAGCTGACCACTGCAGTGTGCCCCTCAACCCAAGCCCTTAAGGCAAAACACTTTGCCCAATGTACTAATCATAGGAGACTCAATTGTGAGGCACACTGATGTCCCACTCACTGGGTTGAACAAGGAGAACGTGACAGTCAGTTGTCTATCAGGTGTCAGGATCCGCCACTTAATGCATGCACTCAGGTCACTCCACGGCAAGTACAAATATGACTCAGTAATTGTCCATGTGGGTGGGAATGACCTGAGATGTACCTCCTGGACTACATGAAAAGAGATGTGATGTAACTCTTTGATTATGTGGCCCAGGCAGATATGAACCTAGTCCTGAGCAGTATTCTACCATCACCCAGAATGATACCACAGTATGAGCAGAAAATTATTGACTTCAACAATTGGCTAAGTTTCTGATGTCATTCTAAGGTGATCCAGTATCTGTCTGCCTGGGATGACCTGATCAACAGACCTCGATGCTTTGCCAGAGATGGCCTGCATCTGTCACCCCTGGGATTCTGAGTACTGGCTAAGGCTCTTGCCACCCCTATGGTGCCTTCTTTAGGCAGTGTTCTAAAGACCAAAATTCCACTGTAACAGCTACAAACAAATGCAATCTGAGGGTCATGCTTCTCAATGCTAGAAGCCTAAATCTCAAAATGCACTCACTCAAAGCTCTCCTCAAAATGGAGAATGTCAACATCTGTGCTGTAACAGAGACCTGGTTTAAAGAGGCATAAAGCACCCCTGCGCTCCCAGGCTGCAACTCATTCCATACCTTTTGGCCCCATGATATGGCTGGAAGCTTCAAAGGTGGTGGTGTCTCCATATTCTTAAAAGATACGCACACCTCTAGACTGGTAGCCCAGCATAATGCATCCGAGATACTTCAGGTACAACTAACACTGGATAAGACGGCAACGCAAGTCATACCCTGCTACAGAATCCCAAATATTCCCTAGACTCTCACTCCAACTTCCTAAGCACCCTGGAATCTATCAAGGTCCAACCCAATACTCTCATACTGGGTGACTTCAACTACCCTTCCATCAACTGGGAAAACTATTCACGTACCAATGTACAATCTAAAGCTTTCTGGAATTTATCAATTCCAATGCTCTGGACCAGCTCATTCTGACCCTCACTAGAGAAAGCAACATCCTTGACCTGGTTATCACCAACATGAGAGACCATTGCTCCACACATATAGTCAATTTCTGCCTGGTTAAATCTGACCACAAACTGATCACCATGGAAAGCTCCATCTTACCTACACCCCTGCTAAGGTGACCACTCCAAAAAACTCTGATAAAGCCAACTTTGGGCTCTTAAAAACAGAAGTGGCTGACTTCTCGGCAACCATGCCAATGGAAAATAGCTGTCTGATTGCCGATCATACACCAATGCACTGTATGAGCATGTACGCAAATGCATGGACCTTGCCATACCAAATAGAACTAAGATGCTCTCCTCCAAAAAAAGGAAGCCAATCTGGTGGTTTTCAGCCATTAATAAACTCTACAACAGAAGGAAGAAACTTTTGTAGAAACAAATCAAGTCACAAGACTGGAAAACCTCCCTTATCAGTCTCAACAAAAAGCTGAGATCCCTTATCAAATCCTCTAAAGCCAGCAATGAAGGCAGAATTGTGACTGACCCCAAAAACAACCACAAAGCCTTCTATAGTTATATAAAAACCTCAAATGCAATACCCAGATTTGCTCTGAGCTATTGCAGAATGGCACCTCCTATACTGAGCCAACAGATATAGCCAACAAACTGGCTGATACCCCTCCTCCCCCAAGGGCCCTATCACAATACCAGAAGAAAGGCTTGTACCCACCATTTCTGTGGCAGAGGTAAAAGCTCCATTGTCCAAAGCCAAGAATACAGCATCCATGGGACCTGGCAATATCCCTGGCTGCACCCTACATGAGCTACAAAATGAACTGGCACCACATCTGTGTGCCCTGTTCAATCATAGCCTTACCTCAGGCTATGTCCCTAACAAATGGCACACTGCTACAGTCATCCCACTCCATAAAGGGGACGCAATTACAGATCCTGTGAACTATCGCCCATTAGCCTGATGAGTCTGGTATGCAAAGCTATGGAGCACATCATCATGGACCTGCTCAACAAAGGTATAGGGAATCTCCAGACTCTTGACCCCACACAGTTTGGCTTTGTCAAGGAGAGATCTTGCCTGCTGAACCTGGTTGACTACCTCGACCTGGCCAAGGCCTTTGATACCATTCCACACTCAGGTATCATTGATAAACTCACCAAACTAGGCATCAGTCCTTACATCATTAGGTGGGTTGCAAATTAGCTCACAGATAGGACCCACAGAGTTAAGGTTGCGGATTCCAAGTCAGACTGTCGACAAGTCACGAGTGGAATCCCACAGGGCTCAGTCCTGTGCCCTCTCCTGTTTGGCATCTACTTCTTAGAAATCCAGGCCAACACAGAAGGACTCTGGCTGACCAAATTCATTGATGACTTCAAGCTAGAAGTCATTATCAACTTCCCAAGTGATGCAGACATCCTACAAAAGAGCCTCTCTGAGACCAATGACTGGTGTCAAAACCATGGCCTGAAGCTTAATGCCAAAAAATGCATTATCGTCCCCTTTGAAAAAAACTCAGTTCCCATGAATTACCACATTGATGGGAACCCACTGAAAACTGAAGGGGCCATAAGAGATCTGGGCACCCAGGTCAACAGCCACCTCACCTTTGACCACCACATTGCCACTGTGATCAGAAACTCCTTTTACGTGGCACATCTTATAACCAAGGGTTTCACATCCAGGAAGAAAGAGGTCATCATTCCTTTCTACTCATCCCTCATTAGACCAATCATTGAATTGTTTGGTGTGTACCTGACCAGACACCTACAACACCCACAGAAGCCACAAATGTACCCTCACAAAAAGGATCCTAGGCCTTAAATACATGCCCTACATGGACAGACTCAAGAAACTTCAGCTGTTCTCAGTATCTTATCGTCTACTTAGAGGTGATCTCTGCTTGACTTACAAATCCATGTCTAACCCAGCCCTACTTGAAATTCTACACCTAAAGAAATTCCAATCCCCCCATGCCACATGCTCCAGAGATCACAACCTCATTACCACAATTAACAGAACATGCTGGAGGGACAGGTTCCTCTCCCAAAGACTGCCCATACTCTGGAATAAGCTTCCCATTCATGTCAAGCAGAGTACCTCGCTGGCCCTCTTCAAGAGAAATCTTGATGAGTGAATGGGTAACAGAAAGTTCACTCCAGGGAATCACTCCAGTTGCCATACTGGATAGAGGCACTGTGAACTAACATCAGGTGGCACGGTGGCTGCGCAATTTTTTTGGGCTAGGTTTGTAAAGGCTCCAGGGCTATTAGTCTAGTACACACCTAAGAACCTATGAACCTATTGTGCTGTGTCTGTCTCTCTCATTTCTGTTCTCTCCCTCTCTCTGTCTCTCATATGCAGACGCACACACACACACACACACACACACACACACACACACACACACACACACACACACACACACACACACACACACACACACATACACACAGGCACACAAATATGCACAAACTTTTCTTTTTATTTACTTTTTTTTCTTTTTAATTTTACACATGGTAAACAGCAAAGCCTCATCTAGTGAGATAAACAAATTGCTTTTTTCTCTCCATGCTTAATATACTGCTGGGAAGTGGCAGACTTAATTTTACTGGACATTATCAGTACATTAACACCCTGCTGGAGTGTGTTTCTTCTCCACTCAGGGGAAAAATGTACACTCTGTCCATTCTCTAAGCATTATGAATATCCAGCAATACATACAGCTGATCTCAGTGCCCACCACATATTCAGTCTGGAGGACAACATATTTGTGACAAAGTTAGTTATGTCTCCTCTATCTATCACCTCCCTGTTTCCCATCTTACCATTAATATCCTGCTTCCCCCTGTAACTATCACTGAGCAGTCTTAAAATCTCCTTCCAAAACCAAACCACTAGACACGTGTGTTCTGACTACATACCAGAGTGTTCCTACATAGTACCAAACACAGTCTCACATTTTTCTTTGCAAACCTATAGGCCAACTACTCTCATCAGCTTGTTTGTAAAGTCATGAACTGCACCACCATGTAACCTATAAATAATGATGCAGTACCTTGACCTGAACTAATCAAGTTTTGTGAGGATTATGTTCTGTTTATTACATTTGTTGGACTTCTTTGAGAAGAGCTCTGGATAATGTACAGAAAATACACACTGTAAACTATATTGATAATCTTATTCACTTAAATATTAACCTCTATGTATTTCCCCGGATAGTTAACTAGCTAAAAGAAACAGCTCATACAGTTAATAATGATGTCACATACACACACTCACACACACACACACACACACACACACACACACACACACACACACACACACACACACACACACACACACACATATGGATCCCTATCAGACGATAGAAATTTAATTTGACTGAATCCCATTTGACTGAGGCCATAAAACTGAAATTTCAAAATACCGAATAATCACTTGACCGAAACCCATAATACTGAAATCTTACAATGTTAAATTTCAACACACTGAATTGTAAATTGGACAATATAAAACCAGAATAGGTGGGGGGCTACACCCCCCTATGTGCAGGGCTGTGCTCCCCTCCACACCCCCCAACTATATATACTAACTCCAGGATTGCACTACAGTGTGGAAAACATGTATGCCCTTTTCCCCACTGTAGTGTGATCCTGGAGTAAGTATATATAGTTAGGGGGGTGTTGGGGGCTGGTGGTGTATTCTGGTTTTATATCATCCACCTTACAATTCAGTATGTTGAAATTTAGATTCATAGTTTCATAGATTAGTACTAGGCTAACTGCCCTTGTGGGCCATTTTAAGCCAAGCCAATCACCCCATCTGAGAATCAAACCTTGCACCTTGTGTCTGTAAGGTAAATACCTTAACCATTATGCCATCCTCCCACAGAGATCCTTAATAATGGTAGCATGATAAGATTTCAGTATTATGGGTTTCAGTCAAGTACTTTTTCAGTATTTTGAAATTTCAGTCTTATGGTCTCTGGAAAATGAGTTTCAGTCATATAAAGTTTCTATCATTTGATAGGGATACACACACACACACACACACACACACACACACACACACACACACACACACACACACACACACACACACACACACACACTCACCCACACACACACTGGCTGATTACTGGTGATGTCACACAGTAGTCCATATTGGCTCCAGTCTTCACCATTTACTTTGCCAAATGAACAAGGATCTCTGTCTTACAAAGTTGGTAGAAATACTGCAAACTCAGTCATTAACTGTTCAGCAGATACCCATATCATATGAGAAGGACTAGCTTTCACAATTTCTTAGTTTTAAGATAACAGATTCCAGCTAAATGCAAAAAGACCTTTTGTAAGTGGGAACCCAGGGAGAAAAGGTCCAGCGCAAAAATACAATCTACAATTAATGAATACACTTTTTAGCACTTTTAAAGCAATACAGATTCATGAAAGATAACAGTAGAATGTGTGAAAGAAAGAAAGGTGGATTATATAATGCAGTACAATACAATACAATTTTAAAACATTGCAATATGATGTCAGTTTAATGTCTAATTCATTCATCCAATTCAAATCTAAATTAATAATAATCTGTTTTGAAACTAATTTTAATCTTTTTCACTGCCAGTTTTATTCTAATGTAACTCATTAAATACCTTGCACCCTCAAGGAGAATGAACTCTCCTTTGAACACCATGTAATAGCTATTACTAGAACATCCCAGTCCATGTAATCTCTAAAGATATATGCTCCTGATTCAAAGAAGTTATTGATCTTTCTACTTGCCCCTATTAAGACCCATAAAAGAACATATCTTACCCTTCAACATGTACTTGTGCAGTTATATTACACATCTTATGAAACCTCAAAGATTCCCTACAAAAATAATTTTTGGGTGTGAGCTCTGAAAACTACGTAGTGTATGAAAAAGCTCAAGCAAATCTTCTGCAGACTATTGCATGCAACATCTGCTTGACTTACAAGGCAAAGGACCTACCCCTGTTAAACTTCTTAAATATTCAATAACTGGCAATATAAACAAACCCACTCTAAGGACGTAAACTTGTAGTACATAGAAATATTAACAGAACTCCTGAGAAAATGGTTCTCTCTGGCAAAAGGTCTCCCACATTGCCACTAGTCTGAAATTTTTGATTTTAGAAAAAATAACATTCAAAATGTGCTTTATTTCAGGAAAAACATTGTAAAAGTTTGGAAAATTATTAAAGAACAATTGAAACAATGTTTAATGACTGTCATACTAAAATGAAAGTGCTAATTGTCATAAGAAGTGAATTTAAAAATATATTTTTCCTGATTTATGAGTTTAAATAAACAAGAAAGGCATGCCAAGGCAAAGGTTATGCTCTGCATTGACAAAAGTGTGGGTGTGTGTGTCTGTGTGTGCGTGCATGTGTGTGTGCATGCGTGTGTGTGTGTGTGTGTGTGTGTGTGTGTGTGTGTGTGTGTGTGTGTGTGTGTGTGTGTGTGCGAGATAGAGGTATGTAAGTATAATGATGTAAAACTCTATCCAGTCTGTACACTGTCACTAAAAGGTTGTGGTAATGTTTCTCCTGCAATATTACTGATATGGCCTCAAAGTCATACAACAACAGCTGATCTGAAGCTAAACCTGCTGTTGGGAATCCATGAGTTGATGTTTCAGACGTCTTCTGTACAATGGCATCAGAACAGGCTGAATACCTGAGATTGTTGGTGTGAGACACTTGTTTGGCTGTGCTTAGAAACCAAAAAAAAGTGATTTGGAATATGCATTCGCTTAGTTATACAAATTTCACCCACTGGTGACTGTTTCTATGGTGCTGAACAGAATCTTGAACTGACTTTGAAAGAACTGATATGGACTTTTACAGATCTGCCTTTTTTCTTTTTGGAGATGCAGTCATACGCTTTTATAGTTCTCGGACATAAAAATGTTGTGCTTGTGGAAACACTGCATGGTCACATGACTGACATACTGAAATTAAGAAGATTCAACGTTGCCTGTGCAGTGCCCCTGCTCTGTGCTGTAATAATATTTTATTCCACTTTGTTAACAGGTATTTCAACTGGACAGACACAAGGAGTGCAGTGCAGTGTTTTACTGCTTTATGCTTTCCCAAACAGGGCAAGAGTCAAAAATGTATAGAAACAAAAGTTGCAGGAATCAAAGGATGCAGCTCATTTGTATTTCATTGCCTTAAGGCGGTATGCCTGCTGCAGTCACTGCTGAATTATGAGGTTTACACATGAATGCATGTATTCATTAAATATATTAGTCGCTTGTTGGTTTGTTGTGTAGTTTTTCTCTTCACAGTTTTTTAGACAATCAAACATTACTCTACCCCAAAATGTACTAAGAAACCAACTTTAGTCCAATCATTTTTTTTCCTGGTTACTAGTTGCTTAAAAAGGAAATATTTATTAGAGCATGATGCAAAGATGCCCACCATTATAGTGTTTAATTGTTACTTTTATTTTGTCCTGTTGCAGATGATGCAGTGATAATGACCACACTAGGTCCCAGCCTAACAGACAAGCAAGAATCAATGGTGCTCCTGCCATGTTACTTCAGTGCTGACTCTGAGACACTTGACTTAAACCTTCTTACAGTACAGTGGGAATTCCAGGGAAATCGTCTGGCCATATTTGCTGACAAAATCCTGTTTAACAGCAGTAGGGCATGGCTTTCTATGGATGGACTGAAGAAAGGAAATGCTTCACTCATTCTCAAGACTGTTTCAGCAGCAGATGAAGGGGATTATGTGTGCTATATCAGTTACTTGCCAGATATCAGACAAAATATGACTACCACTTTAAATATTGATGGTAATTTTATTTTATTTGCAATGCATGTTGTATTTTCTTTGTTATTTGTCTTATATGTGAGGAAGAAAAATGATGAAATTTCAGACTTGTTCTCGGGTTTCCGTGTATATTTTGCCTTTGATTTCTAGCATTTGGATTACATTCTAAAGATTTTGCTTTTATTTAGAAATTTAGTCCTGTGTAGACCATGCACATTATACAGTATTTCTAAAAACTGCCATAAAATTTTGCTAAGAAACTGTCGAAATGGAATCTTTATAGAGGGGGTAAGCCTCCATTGTCACCATATTGAACACCTAAAGATGTCATGCTTGTGGAAACATTACATGGTCACATGACTGACACTGAAATTAAGAAGATCCATCTTTGAGTTGATGGTCTTCAAAATACATATGCAAATCCACAGGTAATTTTTAATCAAAAAAAGACCCCCTAATTTTAGACAACAGAGCTAAGAATGATTTTCCATCAACATAAGGAGTCATTCTAAAGGGAGAGTCATTTGTTCCCTAAAACACATTACCAGGGTTTCAAAACCCTCAGACAAACACTGAAACAATGAGCAGTAAAAAGAAAAACTTGATAAAAATGCTCCAAATCAAGTTTGAAATATATAAAATAAACAATTTAATACTAACAGTAAGCATTTTTATCACATAGAAGTATGTTAGTAACTTCATCAGACTGTGGTACTTTATTGTAAGATCACATCATTTAAACATGAAATGCAAAAATATTTGAATCATAGTGAGTTTTAAATGAAATTTTCTTGAATAGTTTGCCAATGCAGGATGATTTAACTGTTTTGAAAAATGATAAAGCTAGAATTCTGTTATGTTTGGTGTTCTACAGCTACATAAGTATTTTGACAGACCTCCTATGAGACTAATAGTAGCAAGGGCATGTTCTACAATTGAGCTACTCTGTTTTTGGATAACAGAATTAAGGATTTTGTGGGCAAGGATAATTCTATTAAGGATTGTTTTGATTTTGTTACTAATATAAGAAGTAAAAACATTAAAGAAGGTACATTTTTGTTTCAGCTGATGTTCAGTTTCTTTTTACAATGACAATAATAATATAATAATAGCAGTTACGATTAGAGTGATGGGGTTGTGAATTAATGAAGGATAAGAATTTAGAACCTAAAGATATTAGGTTAAATACAGAGCTGATGGATATTATTCTGCACAACTACTTAACTTTTTTTTCCAATTAACGTGGGAACAAAACTGTGGGGTAGCAATGGGGTGTCTGTAGGCTCCCAGCTATGCCAATTTAATTTTAACACAGTGGGAAAAGAAATATGTCTACCTTCACAGACACCACCTAAATGTTAATTATGGGCATTGTCTTGTTGATATTTTTTTTCATGTTGGAGGGTACTTTAAAGATTTGAGGAATTGTTTGAATGACATTAATGAGACCACCACTTTTCTAACATTTAAAGAGAGTGTATCTGAATTGAGTGTGAAGTTTTTGGATAATGATTTTTAAAAGGTTGTCAGTGGCAAGATGCAACAAAACTCAGCCCCAGGAATGTTATAAGTAATTCTATTTTATATTTTTCTAGTATGAATCCTAAGAAAATGACAGAAGGTATAGTATATGGGAAGGCTAAAAGACGTAGATGATTAACAAGTGATAGTGAGGATGTTACACTGTTCCAACACATAGAGGTGAAGTTTTTACAAAGAGGTTATCCCAATAACAAGTTTTGTCAGATACTGAAAAGGACTTTCTGATAGTGTGAGGCTATCAGAGGAAATGATAAGTCTGGAATGGCTATGACTTTTGTCTGTGGATTTTTATAGTATTTAAAATATATTTAATAACAGGAATATTATATAAGGATGTGATATTTTCGCTCTCAGTTTGTTTCTCAGGATTGTTACCAAATGAGAAAAAAAGTCTAAAACAGATATCTGACAGTCATAACACCAAGATGATAAAAATGAATAAAATAAAAACTTCTACATATCAGAACTGCTCATATTGTAGATATATAGAGCATGGTTTAAATTTCAAATTGTTTTTTGAAACCTTTTTATAAATCTGTAATGTCCCCTATTTTTCTACATATGACTGATTATGTTGCATGTGTTTTGTTAGAAAGAGAACTACATCTTTAAAAAATAAGAATATATGAATATCTGTATGCTATTGCTAAACGTGATTCTATTAATGCACTTTACAGATATAGTATGGTTTGTAGCAAGTTTAAACATTTTTATTTTTTGCTCTGTATTTTCAGAATAAAGACATTCATGATGATGACAGGGAAAATGTATTAGAAGTTAGGGAGTTAAAGTGGAAACTTGGGCTGAATACCCTTGAGTTACCAGGGTTGAATGGTTCTTTAAACTTTACATTTTTTTAAAAAATGAAGGTGTTTGTCTGATTAATATTCAATACAAAGGGTGTTTATTGGGAGACCAGTGTGATAAAGTGATTTTTTGTATCTATAAAGAATGTGATCTTACAATGAAGTATTACAATCTGATGAAGTTACTGACTTATACGTCTGTGTGATGAAACTCTTACTGTTAGTATTAAATTGTCTATTCTGAATACTTCAGCTTTGTTTGGAGTGTTTTTATTATTACAGTTTCAAAACCAAATGACTAAAATAAAGCAAAGGATAGTAAGTGTATGCACTAGAGTTACTTAAAAATAAGTAAGAAATGTATCTGTAAAATAACTTCCATGTAAAATATTAATGATCAATACAGGAAGAGAATATAAACTTAAAGCACATCTTCAAACAATTCAAACCTTACGAAATACCTGGTATTTTACTATTCACTGCACCTCTGCTTACACAGGTTTGTAGGCAGATACCACACTCATTGCCCTTGCAGGCCATTTTTAAGCATTGCCAGTTTCCTTTTTGGTGCTTGAATTAACTTATTCTCTTTGGTGTTAGCTTAGCCATACCAGTCCCATATTTGATTATAATATATTACTCCTAGTGAGAATAACTAGTAACATACCATGGATAACCTGAGGAGACATATGTGTGGGATTAAAGCATTTAGGAGGGGCTTCTATCCAGTAGTAATATAAGGGGGCAGTCCTGGGATAAATTTTATATCACCCATCCACAGATGCAAGTTGCACTTAAACATGTAGAGGGATAAGCTTTGCTTTACATGGATGGGGGGGGGGTCTTCTCCAGAGCAGTGGTATCCTCTGTGAGGTTTACCCATCTCTGCAAAACACTCTGTTGATGTTACAGAAAAGGATTACATCCCTGAACTGAGGATTTTCAATGCCATTTGACTTGTTGGCATGCAGTAGGTCCATCAGTATAGTGTATGAGGATGCCTTATATGCCAGACACAGGTTACCTCTTAGCAGTCTACAGGACATAGAAAATAGTGACAGAGCTTTGAGGTGATCCATGTAGGACATATTGTTAGTAAGGTATCTCTGTGGGTGCTCCAGTTGATGCACGTGTCTAGAGGGATAGATGCCAAAGGGGGCATTATACTCGATGACTGCCCTAATGAAGGTTGGGTAAAGGATGATAATGACATCTCTAGATCTGGTCATAATACTTTGTTTATAAGCTGCACAATATAGAAGGACATTCTTATGACAGTAGACACATGTTGGTCAGAAGTTAGGTCACTGTCCACACAAGCTCCCAAACCCAAAATGGGTCATCTCTCAGGTATATTGTAACTCTGGTAGTTTTGTGGGGTAGTAGACTTCCTAGAGGTTACAATAATACATTTTTTGGCATTTAGTTTCAGTCCATGATTCTGGCACAAGTTATCTGTTTAGAGCAGACCTTCCTGCAGGATGGTTAAGTCAGATTCAATAACTGCTCCTAACTTGCAGTCATCTGCAAACTTATTAAGTCAGAACCCATTGGTATTGGCTTTTACTGAAGAGGAGTAGATGCCAGACAAGAGAGGTCCCAGCACTTAGTCCTGGTTGACTCCACTATATTGACTGTTTTTTTTTTGTGGAGGTAACTTCCCTTATTTTGATCTTCTGCATCCTACCTGTCAGCCAGTTGGCAATCTAGCTGGTGATGTAGAATTGTATTCTCAGTTTATTTCACTTTCCTATTATATCATTCTGTCTAGTATATTTAACCTCTGGGATCATGTCTTCTAAGTCTTAGAGTCTTAGAAAATCATTATGTCACTTCATTAATCATGTCATTGAATGTCATTCCCCTTTGACATATACATCCCTAAACACTTATTGCTGCTGAAAAGGCTGCAGAGATTCCTAAGATAATTGAAAGGCTAGGCAACATAACCTACCCAGACAGATTAAAGGTCTTCCCATTATTCTTTGCTATGTGCAGCGTGATCTCACCTGGCTTTTCATACTATGAAAGCCCCTCCTTTTTCATGTGTGTGTGTGTGTGTGTGTGTGTGTGTGTGTGTGTGTGTGTGTGTGTATATATATATATATATGTCACCTCCACAGACCTGCTTGTGCTATGGCTATACACACCAAAAGCTTAACCTCCATCATGGCAGTAATAACACCTGCTAACGAGCGATATACTTAAACCAGCACATTCCGTGGTTTTAGAACAGACTCCCTCTGCATATCTAACAGTAGTATAGTTAGAGTGAGGTGAAGGGGGCAGCCAACCTGACAGCAAAGTTTTATGGGGCAGAATCAGTTAATCATGATTCCTTTTTAGTGCATATCAGCTTTTTAATGACAATACTGCCTTTGCAGTGAAAACTGAGCACTGTGGCACTCTGTGTGTTATCTCAACTGCAGCAACTGCTTGCAACCAATGCAGCAGGTAGTTTGCTACAGTTTAAAAGACAACAAGTGTTTTCTTTAAAGAGTTAAAATTTGAGCACTGTAACACTCCATGCATGGTATAAATTAATGCCTGTTTGTTACAAATGTGGGAAGCAGTTTGCTACAGTTTAAAGAAAGAAAATAGATTATGTTGCTATTCAGCTGATGCAGAGAGCTGTGGCACATGTTTTTTTTAATTTCATACCATCCATACACAACTATGAACAGCACTTATGAGCTCTGACTGCCTTTAGTAATGTTGTAAAAGAGAAAGAAATATAAGAGGAAGATGTGTTTGTAGGAATCATTTCAAAAGATTTGTTAGTAAGGATTACACAGAGAAACAGACTCAAACCCAGATTGGCACAATGCACCTCATTAACAGTGTATTGCCTTAGCTTGGCATACAGTATTAGTATCCATTCCATTCCATTTTTAACTGTGTGGTTATACCATACACATTAACAGAACACTGATTTTGTCCAATGTTTTTCTGATTTTCGCTTTTTTTCTGCTGCACTATGTGCCACCCCAAAACCATACTCATGAAGGAGTTTAGGCTTAACATATTTTCTAGCAGCAAAGCTTTTGGCAACAAAACTCCTTATCAGACATTGTTAAAAAGGTGATACCCCTTATTCTGTTTAATTATAGCTATTGTTTGTTTCTTTAGCAGGAATTAACCAAACAATGATATAATATATATATTTTTTTGATTTTCTACCACAAACTAACTTTTATCCAACATGTGACAGATGCAGACTTATAGTTTGGCTGCAGTAGAACTTTTTTTCCTTGTTTGGCTCTCACTGCTATAATTTCTGATGATAATCATGCATATTAAGTGTATTAAAATATGTCAAATATTTATTTTAGAACAAAAATTAAAAAAAGAATATTTCAATAAAAAGTTCATATGCTCAGTAATTTGTAGCCATTTTATGTAGGAACTACTTTTACAAACTACAAAAAGATATACACTAATAATATAACACATATAAATATTCATAAAAGCCCAAATGCCTTCAAGGTTGGGTATTATTGAAAATAACCAAACAGGTTGGTAAGCCCTCTCTCTGTGGTGTCAAACTTCACCACAACCTTGGATGGTCTGTTATTTCCCAGTAATGTCTAATCCTGCCAGGTACAACGCTTTAGTACCTGAGGTTAGTGCATTAACTATAACGAACAATTTGAAGCTACTTGACGTAAAATTACTTAAAATTAAAAAACTCCAATTGGAAGTAAATTACTTCCAAGAATGCAGCAGACAACATATAGTCCCGAAGGGGCTGAGGCACCATGTGTATCCCACAGGACTTACGGCTAACTCTTTATTCCACCTTGAACTAAACACCCTGTTTGACGAACAGGGCTTTGCTTTAATGGATCTGATTAGCAAACATTATAGTATGCAAATAGTTGATTTATCTAAAGAAGTCACTGACTTAAACTCCATCATAGTCAACCATGCTGACTTCTTTAGGTATAAATTTGAGTATGACAGATCTTTCAACTCTATTGACCAACTGTTAATGAAACTTAAATCTAATAAAGCTAAAAAATTGAACCGTGACAGATTAGCTTATGACAACGGTACAGCATACCCCAGTCCCCCTTTGTCACAGAATGGACTAGCAGAAGTTCCTATTACTACTACTCCAGCTGACTCTATTGAGTCACACGACAAAGAGCCAGACTTTAGTGTGGGTTACACTAACCGTAACCCAAGTTACAAAGATGGGAACCAGAATACCAGCTTATGGGCAGGGCGACTTAGGAATGGAAAGTATAAGAACACTAATGGAGAACAAACTAATCAACCTTACCACAATAGAGTTGTATCTGACGATGACTACAATAACTCAAGACTGGGTGCTATACCTAAGAGACCTTACAACAACAATAAAAATTACCAAAAACAACAAAAAAACTATCTTCGCCCATGCAATCAACCAAAGAGGTAGAAAACGATACTATTGGTCCAACCATCATTCACAACAAATCTGGAGACTTTAACATCTATAACTTCTCTTGTGTTGAAATAGATGCTGTCTTGATTGAACTTTTAGCTAAGGGGCAAACTTTTGTCCCCAGTAAACACATGGACTTAGTTCAAAGCATTAAAGATTTGAAGTTGTTTGTAAGAAAGCTTAACTTAAACTTACTATTAGGAAATTCACCGGCTTTAACCAATCCACTTAGAGTTGTGAGTGAATATAACCCTCCCTTACACCCTACACTGAACACTTTTGAGTTATTTATGGAACTAGACTTACGTTGTCTAAACAATTACCAAAACAAAGTATTTTATAAAGAAGTGGGACTCAGTAATATTAGCACTGCTGAATTATCTTCTCTCACTACATTCAAGTCACTAAATATTAGAATAATAAAACCAGACAAGGGAGGTGGGCTAGTTATATTTGACAACTGCGACTACATTAATAGGGTAGAACAAATTTTAGAAGGTGCAACTTATGCCAAGGTGTCCATAAACAAAGTGAATACAGCATACAGTAGAATTAAAAATTACTTTAGTGATCTGTTTATGGATGGATATATTGATATCAACATATATCACTACATAACTATGAATTGGCCTAAGATTCCTATTCTTTTTGCAACACCTAAAATTCACAAAAACATTACAAATCCACCACTTAGACCGCTTATAGATGGACAGAACTCTATAACCTATGCTTCAGCTAAAGTAGTCGACAATATTCTGAAGAAATACTTAAAAACTGAACCTCAGGTCTGCAAGGACTCGTGGACTTTTCTCGAGAATTTAACTAAAATTGAATATAAGGAAGAAAACAACTTCCTAACTATAGACTTTATAGATCTGTATACGACTATCCCCCATTTAGAGGGAATAGAATGGGTTAACTTGTGTCTTATAAGTAAAGGTGCACCATCCAATGAAATTTTTACAGTTACAACTTTACTCGACATTATTTTAACTAACAACTACTTTACATTCAACAATAAATTGTACTTACAGAAATGTGGTGTTGCGATGGGCTCCCCGTGCAGAGCCAGTTTCGCTAACACTGTAATGGTGTATTGGGAAACTATCTTTATTTTTAAGAACACTGAGTGGACTCCATTCATTAAATACTATACCAGATTCCTTGACAATATTTTTATTCTCTTTCAAGGACAAAATGAAGTAACAAATAACTTTTTAAATTATCTAAACAATACTACCAATTTTTTCAAATTCACATCTG
This sequence comes from Protopterus annectens, assembly GCF_019279795.1. NCBI lineage: Eukaryota > Metazoa > Chordata > Ceratodontiformes > Protopteridae > Protopterus > Protopterus annectens. Next base: position 557,161,225 of record NC_056739.1, on the reverse strand, counting down.
AGTTCCAGGCTTTGTCCATCAACTACCTTGATGTTAATATACTTAAAGACCCAGTAGGTAAGCAGTACACTTCTAGAATACATAGGAAAGACACCTTCTGTAACTCGTACCTCCACTATAGCAGCCTCCATCCATCTACGCAAAAGAAAGCCATAGTAAAGGGTCAGTGGATTAGAGCAGCCCACATGACAACCTTGGATAGTGACTTCTTGGCTGAATGCAGACTACTGGAAACCTTGTTTATTGAGAGAGGATACCCTAGTAATCTAGTCATGGATGTATTCCATGAGGTTAAGTACAAAAGAGACAATGGTATAATACTCCCAATTTTAGATACTAGAGATAGACTAGATATTAGTGCGAGTGGACAGTCTAGTACAATTATTGACTTGAACATGAACACCTATACAAAAAATATTGACACTTTCAGTGTCCTTGATATTGATGATAATGATAATAATAAAAATTACCAGTTAAGCTATATTACAACATTTAGCATGGAGAGTAGTACCATGAAAAAGATACTGTATAAAAATTGGTTAATCATTCAACAAGATAAAAATATTAACCTTAATCTTCCAGAATATCCAACCTTAGTGTACAGAAAAGGAAAAAACATTAAAAATATTCTTGAGTCAAACAAAAAGAACACTTTCAACAACCGAAAAGGGATGTACAGTTGTGGTAGCTGTAATATGTGTAAACATATGACCTGCAGTGAGTATGTTACTATCAACAGCATCAAATACAAGATCAATTACAAACTCAACTGTAATTCAAAACTTATAGTCTATGTAGCTACATGCACCCTATGTTCAGCGTTCTACATAGGAAAGACTGAACGCCGATTAAAAGAGAGAGTATATGAGCATACATATGCGATATCTCATTGTAAGACAGAAAATGCTTTAGCTAAACACACCATAGCTTATGCAGGTCACACTTTTAAATTGACAGCCTTTGATCAGATTCAAACTGATATCAGAGGTGGCCCATATAATCTTTTATTAGAAGATCGAGAATTGTCCTGGCAATTGAGAACAAATTCTTTCTTTAAACCAGGACTGAACGAACACTGTAACATCGGATGCCTTTTGAAATTGAAAAGTATAGATATAAAATAAAATATGCCTTAAGCAGATGTTACTAATTCATGGTGACATGTTGTCCTATGTTGTAAAAAAACTTTTTTTAAAAAACAATATATATTATTCCTTTTTCTTTTATCATACATTTCCCTCTTCACTATACAATCCTTTCAATAAGTTCTTTTATGTATCTTTTATACTTATATTTAGGAATACATATATTTTCATAAAATAAATTAAATTACCAAATTTTTGACTTTGTACTGTTTAACACTTGTACAATAGTCTTATTAATTAGTTTAATGTTTTTATAATGGTATCTACCAATATGTGAAAAATGTTTTAACTTTAAAGAAAGACCCATTACAGAGTGTCAGATCAGGGTGGTTACTTTGTTATATCACTTTAAAAAGTGTTTTACTTTTACTTGATGTTGGTATATATTATTAAATTATTTGATTGTTTCTTGTCTGATGAAGTTGCCCCAATAGAGGGCAACGAAAAGCGCTTTACAATAAATGTAGTTTCTTCATTTTTTTTACGCTGGATTGCTGTGGAACCTTTTTTGAGAATTAATCCTGCCAGGTATTACTGATCACAAACTATGCTGCTAACCATCCCATGTTTAATTGTATATTTTTACTCATAAATGCCTTGCATATTTTAAATAAATAAATTATTTTTCATTATAACATATTGACATTGTATGATTTCTCTGCTTATTTTACATTATCACACTAGAGCTGTATGTTTTACCCTAATGTATTTTCCAGCCATAAAGTTTTCAGTATCAATGGACATTAGCATATGTTGCTGAAAGATGCCATTTATTATGCAGTTTAACAGTGAACTGTTATTTTATGCTGTTGCAGATGGTACACCAAAAGTAGTCGCACGTGGCTCCCTAGTTACAGCCAATCAGGGGTCAGTGATACTGCTGCCGTGCTACTTCAATATGGATTCAGAAACAATGGATTTGAATCATCTTGTGGTGCAGTGGGAATTCCAGGGAAGTCAAGTGGCCAAATTTATGAATAACAATGTGTATGATAGTAAAAGAGCAAGGCTTTCTGTGACTGAGCTGGAGAAAGGGAATGCCTCCTTGGTGATTAACAACATTTCATTCAGAAATGAAGGGAATTATACTTGTAACGTCAGTTACTTTTCAGATACCAAACTAAAAGTGATTGTCACGTTAAACATTGAAGGTAATATCTGTTTCTTCTTCATGTATTGAAACTACACAGTACTCGGTTTAGAAGTTTAAATGTAGTTCTTAAGTTTCTAAATGCTGACTGAATTCATATTCATATTTTTCTTAGACATTAATAAAAAGCATGTTTAGTTTTTTTTTTTAACTGGTATAAAGTTCATGTAGATAAAAGAGTATTTATTAAGAATGATGGTTTAAATTTCATTTATTATTTTGTTTGTAGACCTGATATACCTAAAAAGGTCAAAGATGGCTTCTTATATTATGCTGCTATCTTTTTTTAGAATGCACATACTGTTTTAGTGCTATTCCAAATCCTGTTTCTGTTTTTTTAATATTTGTTATGGAGTCTGTGACTTAAATGAGCATAACTTGGGAATACCAGTAAAGAGTGTGAATTGTGGTTCTCCTTGATTTAATATTATTTCCTCACCATTCACAATGCTTAATTTTTCTAATATAGATTTATTTTATGTTTGTCTGCATTTGGTTTCTGTGTGATTTCAATCCCTTTTCATTCTCTGTTTATAAGTTTTATTTTCATCGGTTGTTATGAATCTATTTTACTTTGGAGCTTCTAACAATGCTAGTGTTATCTTCAGTGCACCCCTACCTAATTAATTGTTCCATTAAATGATTGAATAATTTATTGATTGTTTGATCAACTTGCTAATTTACTAGCTAGTCAAGTAGCTAGACCAGGTTTGCCAGAGGTTCCATTTTTTGAGGACTTAGAAGGAAAATGAAACTGATCAATTTGTCTGAAGTCAAATCATGTGCAAATGAGAGCTGACTGTATCCAAGAACAGTCACTATTTTCATGCTGTCTTTTAATTGATTTAATCCTGTTTATGTCACTGGTTAACACATATGACCATCTTTCTATAAACTGGGACTGGACTATATATTTCTGTCCACCCCTAATGTAACTCCTTATTACACACTTCAGAGCAATGTGTCCCAGGTTAACACCTCTTATACACTCACACTTAAATAAATTGAATTTCACACATGCAAACACTTCTGGGAAAGCCTGACACAGATTTCCAGCTGTGTCTCCTCCCCAAAGTAATATGGTAACAGGATGCCACCAATGAGATCATCTACATGCCCTCTCAAAGGGATTTCCAGTTATTAAAATTAGATATCAAAACAAATGGTAGCATATGACCTAAATCAGGTAGGCTTTTGGTGTGACCTGAGAATTATCAAGCAGGCTTAAGCACCCTCAAATCAGTAAAGTGTACACTGACTGACCAGCCACAATGTAATATAATAAAAAGATTTAATAATGAGCAAAATGATTAAAAATGTAAAACAGTAATTTCAATAAACAAACAGAATTCAGTCGCCAGAAAATGAAATTAAAGCTGAATGATAGAAATCCAACATTTAGAAAAAAATCTAATTGATTAGCTATAATTTCCTATCTGACTAAAGAACACTGTCCCTGATCTAAACTAAATATTACAACAGAGCAAAGGCAGGCTTACAGTTCCTGATGACTCTTTTGGGAATCCACTGCTCAGTACAACTGTGAACTGTGTACTCAAAACTACAAACTCAACTGTGAACTGAACTATGAACTGAACTGAACTGAACTATGAACTCAGCTGAACTCAATTGTCTTTAGCAGGCTATGTTATAAACTACAATAAATAAATAAATCCGTGTGGAGTGAATGCTCTATAAATGCAGCAAAACCAAGATAAATAAAAACGTAAAAATAGAGCAAAACAATGAAGGGGTAGCAAATGTTGCTACAATATTCCGTGTCCAAATAAATCAACTGTAAATCAAAATACTCCAACGTAAGCCAAGGACAATAAATAAAAACAGAGATTTTATTGCAATATAAGTCGGTTAGCGCTTTCGCTGATTAGCTTCTTCAGTCTCCTCAATCAGTCAGTATCTCCCTTGGAAAACCTACCTTGCTGGAAATTTCTAGCAAAGCATTTGCCACCTTCTCTGTCTCAATAGATGACAGAGCCACTGCCTCAGGGTATCTGGTAGCATAATCTACTATCACCAGGATATATTTCTTCCCTTTAGAACTTGGAGTACTCAGGGGTCTTGCAATGTCCATGGCCACCCTCTGAAATGGTTCCTCAAAAACAGGTAAAGGCATTAATGGAGCCTTGACCTTATCCCCTACCTCGCTAACTTTTTGGCACTGTTCACAAGTCCTACAATATCCTACCACATTCTTTGTAATCCCAGGCCAATAAAAAAAGCATAACATGTCTCTTAGTATGTTTTATACCCATATGACCTGAAAAAAGGGATGTCGTGCTATGGCTAAAAGTGACATCAGTACCTACCAGGAGCTGTGCTCACTTTCAGACTTACTGTTATAGGATACCTCTTTCTCTGAAACAGCCAGCACACCAGTTCCACCTTCAGGTATGAGATCTGTCTGGGTCTCTCCTAGGTTACCAGACCTACATGACCGCATCTGCAGTGAAGAAACCAGCCACAAGGACTCAAGGGCTTTAAAAAGAAAAAAGTTACTTGACCACTGTCACTGCAAACGGGTTCTCTCTCAGTCCCCCACTTGCTGAATTCTTGGCCATTGACTGCATCTGCAGTGAAGAAACCAGTCATAGGGACTCAAGGGCTTTAAAACTATAATAAGTTATGACCACAGGTCTATATTATAACATCGAAGTCTAAAACTTTGAATGTTATAATATCGAGCCATTCAATCGAAACACAAGCCTATACTGTCGATAGACATTCTTTATCCACAGCTGCATAACAGTCTTCCCTAGGTTGAAGTATACGTCTAAGAAATACTGCTGGGTGCTCTTGTCCTTCTGAGGAAGCTTGGCTAATTATAGCCCCCATCCCATAATTTGATACATCTACTTGTACAACAAATTCTTTGCTATAATCTGGGCTGGCTAACACAGGGGGTCCTCCCAAAATCTCTTTAAGTTTTTGGAATTCCTACTCAAAAGGTGTGGTCCACACTACCTTATCCAGTCTATTTTTCCTAATTAGTTCAGTAAGGGGTATAGTGATTGTACTATAATTGGGCACAGATTTTCTACAGTACCCCACTCTCCCTAGAAATGTTCTCACTTGCTTTTAGTAACAGGAACTGTCCACTCTTGAATAGCTTCCACTTTGACAGGTTCTGGCCTAATCATACCATTCCCCACTTTGTGTCCTGTCCTCTGCCATACCCACTTGAGACTTACTGGGTTTAATGGTTAACCTTGTCCTTTTAAACTGGTCTGCAAATGCCCATAGCCTATTTTTTAATGTAGAATTGAACCTCTTGACAGATCCATTAGTTTGGGGATTATAGGGTGGTGTTTTTTAGATGTTTCATCCCACAATGCTTACACAGATAAATCAGCAGGTCTGACATGAAGTTGTCTCCTCAATCAGTCAGTATCTCCCTTGGAAAACCTACCTTGCTGGAAATTTCTAGCAAAGCATTTGCCACCTTCTCTGTCTCAATAGATGACAGAGCCACTGCCTCAGGGTATCTGGTAGCATAATCTACTATCACCAGGATATATTTCTTCCCTTTAGAACTTGGAGTACTCAGGGATCTTGCAATGTCCATGGCCACCCTCTGAAATGGTTCCTCAAAAACAGGTAAAGGCATTAATGGAGCCTTGACCTTATCCCCTACCTCGCTAACTGTTTGGCACTGTTCACAAGTCCTACAATATCCTACCACATTCTTTGTAATCCCAGGCCAATAAAAAAAGCATAACATGTCTCTTAGTATGTTTTATACCCATATGACCTGAAAAAAGGGATGTCGTGCTATGGCTAAAAGTGACATCAGTACCTACCAGGAGCTGTGCTCACTTTCAGACTTACTGTTATAGGATACCTCTTTCTCTGAAACAGCCAGCACACCAGTTCCACCTTCAGGTATGAGATCTGTCTGGGTCTCTCCTAGGTTACCAGACCTACATGACCACATCTGCAGTGAAGAAACCAGCCACAAGGACTCAAGGGCTTTAAAAAGAAAAAAGTTACTTGACCACTGTCACTGCAAACGGGTTCTCTCTCAGTCCCCCACTTGCTGAATTCTTGGCCATTGACTGCATCTGCAGTGAAGAAACCAGTCATAGGGACTCAAGGGCTTTAAAACTATAATAAGTTACTTGACCACAGGTCTATATTATAACATCGAAGTCTAAAAACTTTGAATGTTATAATATCGAGCCCATTCAATCGAAACACAAGAAAATGGAACAGTCAGAATAGCGAATTGTTTCCTAGGGAAAAAATTTGCTGTTCCAACAAGCATACACACAACACAAGCACACCAAAATAATCCACACACATACACTTCACAAAACCCTATACTAAACCAGACATACATCACTAGCTATCCACTTACCAACCCTAACCCTAAGGTCCCTAACTATCGCACAGTCACCTTACCCGCTCCCTAACGCTAACTCACCTACCTCACCCTCACCCTCACATCCACATAATCGCATACTTACCTGACCCATGCCCTAACCCTAACTCACCTAACCCGCGCCCAATCGCACACTCAGCTTCGTTCGCACACTTACCTTAACCCGGTCCCTAACCTTCGCTCCAGAGTTGAGGAAGTAGCGAGGCTGCAGAAACGGACCACTGAATTCTTTCCCTAGGAAAGTATTCGGTGTTCTGCAGCTTTGCTATTTCCAGCGTTCGCTCTACTGGGTTTGATATTATAACATTCAAACTTTTTAGACTTCGATGTTATAATATAGACCCCTTGACCACTGTCCCTGCAAACTGGTTCTCTCTCAGTTCCCCACCTGCTGAATCCTTGGCCATTGACTGCATCTGCAGTGAAGAAACCAGCCACAAGGACTCAAGGGCTTTAAAGAAAATAAGTTACTGTAGGCGTCTAGCTATGTTTTACTGTTAGCCTGCTATTGTAGAAAGTACCTGGTCTAAAGCAGAAATAACTGGCTCTACCCATGGCTAGAGACAGCAGCTGCTCTCCACCCCCATCAGCTGTAAATACATTCCCCAGTTAAACTTTTTCCTTTTAGTTATCAGTAAACCAGGATAAAGCTCTAGGTGAAATAAAGGTAACCTAGTAGATACACTGGAATTACTTGTAAAATAGAGGCACAAAGGTACTTAAACTGCCACTTTTTGTCTGCTTCAAACTAGGTATCTACCCAGAAATGACATAGCTGAAATCAGGTCTATAGATTATTTTTCCCTACTAGATTCTAATAACTCCTAAAAATTTGACTATTTAGACACTTACCCTGCAATCGTTAGCCTGGGGGGTTCTAGCCCACTCCATTCACTGTGCTCACTTTGCTCCCCTCCCTGCCCCCTATTCCCACCCACCCAGTACCTCTACCTTTATTCTTAGCCTTAACCCCACCCCTAGTTACCACCAATTAGGCTACACCACTAGTCACCCTCCACCCCCACATCCAACACAATCATGCTACTACCTAATATAATAATCCTAACCTGTGTAGTTCTAGCTCACATTACATCCTACCAAGGTTCCACAGTCACATGACCCAACAACTTCCACTGTACTCAACACCCTCCCTCAAACATTTACACTATAACTACACAATCCCTGCCACCACAAAATCCTCCCAATACACACACTCCATTACCAAACACCTAACACACTCAAAAATAAAATATCCGAAGTGGAAAGCTTCACTATTCCCTTGCAGAAGGATAATGATATCCAGGATGCAGAATCCTACACCAATGCACTCTATAGGCATCTTCAGGATTGCATGGACCATGCTATCCTAATTAAAACCAAGACTCCTTCCTCAAGCAAGAAGAAACCAGTCTGGTGGACCCCGGCCATAAGCAAACTTTACAATAAAAGGAGGAGACTTATACAAAAAAAGGCCAAATCTCAAGTAGAAAAATCATCCCTGATCAGCATTAGTAAGAAATTGAGGGCCCTCATCAAGTCAACTAAAGCTAATTTTGAAATGAAAGTTGCCAAGGATGCCAAGGATAACCATAAGGCCTTCTATGGCTACGTCAAAAAGCTAAATGGCAACGCTCAAGTCTGTTCTGAGCTAGTACAAAATGGAACAAAATACACTGACCCTTTTGACATTGCCAACATCTTGGTTGACAGGTTCAGTGCAAATCCCCCCCCTCACCACCTACAGAGCCTTTTACCATTCCAGGGGATTGTGTAAGTCCAATTATTACTGATATGTTGGTTAACAAGGCTCTATCTAAAGCTAAAAACACTGCCTCCATGGGACCAGATGGTGTCCCAGGCTGTGTCATATGCAAGCTCCAAAAGGAATTAACCCTGCATCTTAATACCCTGTTCAGTCTCAACCTCTCCACAGGATTTGTGCCCATAGAATGGCACATGGCAATGGTGGTCCCGCTACACAAGGGTGGGGCCACAACTGACCCTGGGAACTACCGACCAATAAGCCTGACCAGTCTGATCTGTAAACCTATGGAGCAAATCATTATGGAACTCATAAATGGAGAGATTGGGAACCTCCAGTCGCTGGACCCCACACAGTTCGGCTTCATCAAGGGCAGATCATGCCTCCTGAACCTGGTGGATTTCTTTGAAACAGTTACTCAGGCTATAGATAAGGGAAAGGAGGTACACACAGCTTACCTTGACCTTGCTAAAGCATTTGACACCATTCCCCATTCAGGTATTATTGATAAGCTCACCAGCCTGGGCATAAACCCTTACGTCACAAGATGGATTGCAAACTGGCTCTCAGACAGATCCCATAAAGTAAGAGTAGCGGGATCTATGTACAAATCCAGACCAGTAACGAGTGGTGTGCCTCAGGGCTCTGTCTTGGGGCCCCTCCTGTTTGGCATATACTTCTCAGAAGTACAGGCAAGCATGGAAGGGCTGTGGCTGACTAAGTTTGCGGACGACTGCAAACTGGGTGCTATAATAGAGTCTCCGGCCGACATGGAGATCCTCTAGAAGGGCCTAAATGAGACTGATGCATGGTGTCAAAGCCATGGTCTCAAGCTAAATGCAAAAAAATGCATAGTAATACCCTTTGGAAAAAACAGAGTACCCGCAAACTACAACATAGGAGGTAATCCCCTGAAATCTGAAGAAGAAATAAGGGATCTAGGGACCCAAGTAGATAGTCAGCTTTCCTTTGATAACCATGTTGCCAAAGTGGTTAGAAAATCCTTCTATGCGACCCATCTGATCAGGAAAGGGTTCACATCAAGATCTAAGGATGTAATGGTGCCCCTCTTCCCTTATCAGACCCATTATTGAGTACAATGCACCAATTGGAATGTACCTGGCTAGACATCTCCAGCAGCTGGAGAGACCAAAGAGGTACCTAACCAAGAGGATTACTGGCCTCAAACAGTTGCCTTATGCAGCATGATTGAAAAAGCTAAGACTGTTCTCTGTTGCATACCGCTTTCTCAGAGGTGATCTCTGTCTAACGAACAGAGCCATGTCCAACCCAGAATTGTTGAACATGCTTCATCTTAGCAAAACCAAATCTACTCAAGCTACATGCTCTAGGGATATAAACCTCAACACAAGAATGAATAGAACATGTTGGAGGGATAGATTCCCTTCACAGAGACTTTGCTTACTATGGAACAGGGTCCCGAACTACATAAGACAGAGCCCCTCGCTATCACTCTTCAAGAGCAACCTTGATGAGTGGATGGGTAACAGAAAGTTCACACCGGGGATCACACCAACAGCACTACTATATAGGGGCCAAGGGTACTAGCTGCTAGTACAAGGGTCTAGGGAACTACTAAAGGGGCGGTGAATATCGCACAATGTGGCTGGGCTAATATATGCCTTCGGGCAGATAGCCCAGTACCAGCCTATGAACCTATGAACCTATCCCTAAGATACCATAAAAAATTTACTATGTATATAAAACATATCCTAAACACCCTTTATAAACTACCCTAGCTGGAGACATCCTTCCAAATCCTGGTCCTCCCAAATCCAACCTAGCCAAAAACCCTAGTCCAAGCAACCCCCCCCCCCCACAACTCAATTCCTAGCCAACAAAAAATCCACAGACCTAGTTATAATGTCCCTAAACATCAGAAGCATATGCAATAAAATCCAAGAACTACATGCCAGCATAAGCATATATTCCCCAGCTATTCTCTTCCTAACTGAAACCTGGCTCAAACCTCACATCAAAAGTGAGGAAATACTTCCACCTGAATACAACATCCTTCGCAAAGACAGATTGTCCAAAAAGGAGGTGGTGTAGCATTGATATTTAAACTCCACCTCAATATTCAACTCCTGAACACATCTGCCCCTCACCACAACAATGAAGAAATCCTTTATGCCAATCTCAAACTAAACCCAAACAAAACAATCAATATCATAGGATGCTATTTCCCACCAGGGCAAAATATTACACCCCTAGAAAATCTCTTGAGCTGGGCTACTCTATCTCTACCCCAGGAAACCATCATTCTCTGCAACTTTAACATCAACTGGCTATCCTGTAATAACAGTCTCCCAACCATTCACCTTAAGCTCTATGGGTTCACTCAACTCATCCATTCCCCTACCCGAATCAACAAAAACCCTAACAATCATACCTTACTTGACTGGATCCTAGTCAACAAAGCCCCTCAATCTTACATAGCAGGCTGCCTACCAGACAGTCTTAGTGACCACTCCCCCACTTTCCTAATTCAGCACCACACAGTCTGAAGCCCATTATCCACAGGCAAATACAGAACAAGTCCACCTTCAACCCCAACTCCTTCATCTCCTCCCTGCAAAAAGTTAACTGGTCACCACTAAAATACCTCAACCTAGATGAGGCTGACCACTTTTTCAACAGTACCTTCCTCTCCATCCTAAACACCCATGCTCGTATAAGAAATGCCAAAGTCAGATCCAGGCATGCCTCATGATTACAAAAGACCACCAGAACCCTAATGAAATCCAGAGATAAGGCCTGGGAGCACTGATGACTAACAAAAATAACTCAGATAGGCAGTCATTCCTTGAACTGCACAATAAAGCCAAAAAGCAAATAAAATTAGACAAATCCCTCTACTATAAATCCACCCTAAACTCTACTGACCATAACCCTAAGCAATTCTTGTCCACTTAATAGTCACTTCATTAACACTATCCTCCACCCAGGGAAGGTTGATAGCCCCCAGCCGTCCATTCCACCCTCCTCCAGCAGTATTGCTGAATCCTTCAACAAACACTTCACTGAAACTATAACATCTCTAAACAAACAACACTTCCCTACAACAGCCCCCCACAACTCCTAATCCTAAACCCCCCACCTGTCTTTTCTTCTTCACCTCAGTACCTACCCCCAACATAAAAAGACTATTGTCAAAACTTAAACCCACCAAACTCGCAGCTGACTACCTCCCCTCTGAATACTTGAAAATTACAGCTGATACACTAGCCTACCCAATTTCAATTCTAATCAACTGGTCCATAACAGAAGGCTATTTTCCCTCAATATGGAAAATATCCCACATCATTCCCCTCCACAAAGGCACCCCTTCCACTGACCTGTCCAATTACAACCCCATTGCTATCCTCTCCCCTTTCTCCAAGATACTTGAAAAATGTATCAACACCCAGGTCTCCAACTCCCTCCTAACTAATAATCTCCTCTCCAAAACCCAACATGATTTCAGGCCATATCACAGCACTACCTCTGCTCTCCTTCACCAACACTATACTTCATCACAAAAACAATGACCTCTTCTCTACTGCCATATTTCTAGATCTCTCAAAGACTTTTTTAGATATTTCTAGTATCACTATTAAAATACATGGTATATGCTCCTTTGTAAGTCATGTCATTGTTCACCTTACTTTGTTCCAAAGACTTCTTATTCTCATTTTCTTCAGCCTGTAAAATACATTTATATTTAACCGTCCATTCATGCATCACATTTTTCATCACCTCACCCATCATATCCCCATGGTATTTTCTCTCCTTAAACATATTATACAGAATTTTGCATGCGTTTAAAAAAATCCGCCTCCTGTGAAGTCATCCTAGATGCCCTAATGTATTGTCTCTTAACAATGCTCCTTTTTTGTTTGCAAGGGTGGGCACTAGTGAAGTATAAATAAGAGCTGGAGAATGTGTCTTTGTGGTGAATCTTGGATTTAAAACACTGAACTTCATTCATCTTGTGCATAGCTACATCTAAATAGTGCATCATGTCCGTATTAATATTATAGGTAAATTTAAGGAAGTTTGTGGTCTGGTTGATACAATTAAGAAATTCATACATCATGTCTTCAGATCCTATCTAGAAAATGTAAACATTGTCTGGGTATCTGTTGTAGTAATTCCAACATTTAGCATAAACAGATTTAAATAAAAACTTCCGCTCAACAACACTGTATTTGTGTAGGTTGGGCACAACAGGTCCCCATTTCTACTCTGCTTTCTGTTTAAAAAAACTCCCCTTCAAAATATATAAAATTGTTACATACAGCATGAGTTCCGTTAATTCCAAAAACACCTTAAAATCATCATTAGAAAACCCTTTCTTGTTCACTAAAGCTTCTTCAAATCATGAAAGGCCAGTGGAGTGAGGTGTCACCTTAAAAAGGTCTACAATGTCTAAAAAATCAACTCTTTCTTCTACAAATTAAGTTTAATACCCCTTAAAAAGTCCTAAGACTCTTTCAGTATACTACTTTGCTCCGTCCAGTCTTTTATTTTAGTTTGAAGTCTAAAAACTTAGCTATAGCATAAGTCTTGGAACCATTTGCAGCCGCTATGGGCCTGAAAGGAGGGTCTCTTAGGGATTTGTGTACTTTTGGGATACAAATATGGACAGTATCAGGGGTTTATCCATAAATATTTTAATGTCTCCAGGTCTTTCATCCCTTCTTCTAATAATTCTTTTAGCACAATGTCTATCTTATAATGTACTATGTTAATCGCTTTATCATTCAGGATCGCCATAATTTTCACTTCATAAATCATGATATTCGTAAGCACTATCCCAAACCCCTTATCAGGTTTCATGTTTCTTTAAACATTCTCTGCAGAGTATTAATCAACATGTAAGAACTTATTTACAATATCATAGCTAGTCATGTTGGCATATAATACACAAGATAATCTGTAATTATGTACAAAATGTCAGCAAGAAGTGCTAGCACAGATGACAGTGTCTAATTTCTTCTGTAATATCTTCTGTACTGTAATAGTTGTCTTTATAGTATACAAATGTAATCTAATTAGTAGATGTGTGTGTGTAATTGTTAATGTAAGAGTAGGAAGTATTCTGCATCCAAAATATAAGTTAATTGAATATTTAATGTCTGTTCACACATGCACACACATTCAGAAACACAGACAGGCAGACAGATGGACATACATGTACACACACACATAAGTGCAGCAATTACAGCAACTAGTTGAGTGAATACATCTCAGATGTCTCACTGGAGCAAATGAATGAAAAAAAGAAACATAGAATGCAAGTCACCGACAGTCTTCCCCAAATGCTTCTTTCCTGTCCCTGGTTTTGTTACATAGTGCTGCTCTGTCCCTCAAAGAATTAATTATTTGCTGGTAAGTCACTGAGAATTAAAGTCAGTCAATAACGCCAGACATTACAGTTTCACACTTCTTATTGTTTAGGGAATGTGTGCCAACAGACTGCATAGTACAGTCAAATGACATTAGTATATGCTGTGTCTGTCTCTCTCATTTCTGTTCTATCTTTCCCTCTCTCTGTCTCTCATACTCAAACCAACACACGAACACAAGCACACAAATATACACACACTTTTCTTTTCATTTAGTTTTTTTTTCTTTTTAATTTTACACATGGTAAACAGCAAAGCCTCATCTGGTGAGCATGGACAATTTTTTTTTTTCTGTCCATGTTTAATATACAGCTTGGAGGTGGTAAACTTGTTTTTTACTGGACATTATCTGTACATTAATACCCTCCTGGGGAGTGTTTCTTCTCCATTCAGGGGGAAATATACATTCTGCCCATTCTCTATGCATTATGAACATCCAACAATACATACAGCTGATCTCAATGTTGTTGTTGTTGTGTCTTTCGGCTTTTCCCGGTTAGGGGTCGCCACAGCGGAACTCCGGTCCGCTAATGATTGGCAGTAGATTTTTAAATACAGAGTTGCCGGTGCTGATGCACAACCTTCAATGAAGGTACGCCCATTCACGCATGTCTCCACACAGAAGACGCTCTAGCTGAGAATCGAACAGGACAACGTCTTACTGTGAGGCGACAACGCTACTGCAGCACCACCACCGCAGTTATTGCAATGGCCACCGCATATTCAATCTGGAGGACAACATATTTGTGGCAAAGTTAGTTATGTCTCCTCTCTCTCTGTCTCTCTCAGCTCTCTCACCTCCCTGGTTCCCCTCCTACCATTAATATCCTGCTTCCCCTTGTAACTATCACTGAGGAGTCCTAACATCTCAGATACGGACTACATACCAGAATTTCCTAGGTGGTACCAAACACAGTCTCACATTTTTTGCAAACCTATAGGCCAACTAGTCTCATTGTTTGTAAACTCCTTAACTGCACCACCATGTAGCCTATAAAAATGACACAGCTGGCCTACAGTACCCTGATCTGAGCTAATCTAGTTTTGTGAGAATTAGGTTCTGTTTATTACATTTGATGGACTTCTTTGAGAAGAGCTCTGGATAATGTACACACTGTATACTATATTGACAGTCTTAATCACTTAAATATTAACCTCTATGTACTTCCCTGGATAGCTAACTAGCTCAAAGAAATAACTCATAATGTTAATAGCACTTTACCAGACTTCTTGTAGCAATTATTGTAGCACAGAGAAGTGTTATCAGCACTAAACATTCTACAAGGAAACAGCTCCAGTACTTATTATTAATACCCACCCCTCCAGGCATGTCTAAAGGTCTGTTCCCTGTGCTTTCTCCTATTAAGCTGGTGAACGTGGGCATCCTGAAGCAATGTAGAAACTGCCTCATGTACACTGACAACCCTCTCCTCGTACCTCCCAACTATCAGACTTGCGAGAGATGCACTTATATATCCAAATTGGAAGCCATGAACTCTCCAGCCAAGACTGGAACAGCTGGTCAAGAGGAGAAGGTCAACACTTGCACCACACCACATGGAACACATAGCCTTCCAGAACACACACACCAGCACTGCCTTCACATAAAAACACAAACCACACACCCATTTTCGTGGAGGCTCTCAATAAAAATCTACCCAAACAGCAGAGACCTCCAAGGCAGAAATGAACTCAACCACCACAACACAGCACTAATCATGAGACACATAACTCTCCTAAACAGTGTGCCACTCAACCAAAGCCCCTAGGGTAAAACAGCATGCCCAACACATAGGTCACTCAATAGTGAGGCACACTGATGTCCCACTCACTAGGTTGAAAAAGGAGAAAGTAACAGTCAGCTGCCTGTCAGGTGCCAGGATCTGCCACGTAAGGCATGCACTCAGGTCTCTTAACAACAGGTACAGATATGACGTAGTCATTGTACATGTGGGTGTGAATGACCTGAGATGTACCTCCTTGGACTACATGAAAAGAGACATGGAGGAGCTCTCAAATTATGTAGCCCAGGGGGGTATAACCCTAGCCCTGAGCAGCATCCTACTATCATCCAGAATGATACCACAGTACAACCAGAAAATGATTGATTTCAACAATTGGCTAAGTTTCTGGTGTCACTCTAAGAGGATCCAGTATCTGCCTGGGATGACATGATTGACAGACCTCGATGCTTTGCCAAAGATGGCCTGCATCTGTCACCCATGGGTTTCTGGATACTGGCCAAGGCTTCTGCCACCCCTATAGAGCCTTTTTAGGTGGTGTTCCAAAGACCAAATTACCACCATAACAGCTACAAACAAATGCAATCTGATGGTCATGCTGCTCAACGCTAGAAGTCTTGTTTGTTTGTCTTTCAGCTTTTCCTGGTTAGGGGTAGCCACTGTGGAACTCCGGTCCGCTAATGATTGGGAGTTGATTTTTACGTGCAGAGTTACCAGCTCTGATGCACAACCTTCAATGAAGGTATGCCCATTCACGCATATCTCCACGCAGAAGACGCTCTAGCTGAGAATCGAACCAGACAGCGTCTTACTGTGAGGTGACAATGCTACCGCAGCACCACCACCGCGGCCTCAATGCTAGAAGTCTAAATCTCAAAATTTAGACTTCTAGCGCTGAGGCCGCGGTGGTGGTGCTGCGGTAGCATTGTCGCCTCACAGTAAGACATTCAACGCTAGAAGTCTAAATCTCAAAATGCACTCACTCAAAGCACTCCTTAAAATGGATAACATCAACATTTGTGCTGTAACAGAGACCTGGTTCAAGGCAGCAGAAAGCACCCTTACACTACCAGGCTATAACTCTTTCCACATCTTTCGTTCCCAGAACTTGGACCGAACCTCCAAAGGTGTGGTGTTTCCATATTCATCAATGATGCGCACACCTCAAGACTGGTAGCCCATCATAACGTATCAGAGATACTTCAGGTGCAGCTAACACTGGGTAAGACAGCGATTCAGGTCGTAGCCTGCTATAGGTCCCCAACCATGTCCCAGGACTCACACTCCATGTTCCTAAGCACCCTGGAGAATATTAGGGTCCAACTTAACACTCTCATACTAGGTGACTTCAACTACTCCTACGTTAACTGGGAAAATTACTCATGTAGCAATACATTTGCCCAGCAGTTCCTAGAGTTCATTAATTCCAATGTCCTGGACCAGCTTGTTCTTACCCTCACTAGAGGTAGCAACAGCCTTGACCTGGTCATTACTAACATGGACGACCATTGATAAACACCAATAGTCAGCTCCTCCCTGGTTAGATCCGACCATAAACTAATCACCTTGGAAATCCACATCCCTCCCACCCCCCGCAAAGGTAACCACCATGAAAAACTTCTCCAAAGGTAACTTTGGGCTCCTAAAAACAGAGGTGGCTAACTTGACGGCACCCATGCAAATGAAGAATAGTTGCATGACTGCCGAATCATGCATCAATGCACTGTACAAACATGTACACAAATGCACAGATCTCTCCATACCCAATAGAACCAAGATGCTCTCCCCCAAAAAAAGGAAGCCAATCTGGCAGTCCACTGCCATAAACAAACTCTACAATAGAAGGAGGAAACTGATGCGGAATAAGGTGAAGTCCCAAGACTGGAAAAACTCCCTTATCAGCCTCAACAAAAAGTTGAGATCCCTCATCAAATCCTCTAAAGATAGCTATGAAAACAGAATTGCAGCAGATAATAAAGACAACCACAAGGCCTTTTAAAGTTATGTAAAGAATCTCCACTGCAATACCCAAATTTGCTCTGAGCTACTGCACAATAGTACCTCCTATACCTAGCCAACAAATATTGCCAATATACTGGCCGACAGATTCAGTACCAACTTTGCTCTTCCCCCTCAAAGGACCAAGCACAATACCTGTAAATTGCCAGGCACCAAGTATTACTGCTGCACATGTTAAAACAGCACTGTCCAAGGCCAAGAATGCAGCTTCTATGGGACCTGACAATATCCCTGGCTGTGTTCTACATGAACTACAGAGTGAACTGGTACCTCACCTGTGTTCCCTGTTCAATCACAGCTTCACCTCAGGCTTTGTCCCTACAGAATGGCGCACTGCTACAGTCATCCCTATTCACAAAGGAGGAGCGACTACAGACCCTAGGAACTATCGCCCCATTAGCTTGATGAGTCTGACATGCAAAGCTATGGAACACATTATCATGGACCTAATAACCTAATAAACAAGGATATAGGGAATCTCCAAACTCTGGATCCCACACAGTTTGATTTTGTGAAGGGTAGATCATGCCTGCTCAACTTGGCCAACTTTTTTGAGTCAGTCACCAGAGCTGTGGATGAAGGCAAGGTGGTTCGCACAGCCTACCTTGATCTGGCCAAGGCCTTTGATACCATTCTCCACTCAGAAATCATACAAAATCTCATTAAGCTAGGCATTAACCCCTATATCACTAGGTGGGTTGCAAACTGGCTCACAGATAGAACCCACAGTGTGAAAGTAGCTGACTCCAAGTCAGGCTGCCAACTAGTCACGAGTGGAGCCCCATAGGGTTCGGTCCTGGGTCCTCTCTTGTTTGGTATCTACTTCTCTGAAGTCCAGGCCAACATGAAGGGACTCTGGCTGACAAAGTTCGCAGATGATTGCAAGTTGGGAGCTATTATTAACTCCCCAAGTGATGTTGACATCCTACAGAATGGCCTCAGTGAGACCAACAACTGGTCTCAGAACCATGGCCTTAAGCTCATTGCCAAAATATGTGCCGTTATCCCCTTAGGGAAAAACGCAGTTCCCATGAATTACCACATTAATGGTAGTCCACTGAATGCAGAAGGCATTATAAGAGATCTGGGAACACAGGTTGACAGCAACCTTTCTTTTGATCACCACATTGCCATTGTGGTCAGAAAGTCCTTCTATGTGGCACATCTTATTACTAAGAGTTTTGCATCCAGGAAGAAAGAGGTCATTGTCTCACTCTACTCTTCCCTCATTAGGTCAGTCATCGAGTACAATGCCCCATTTGGCATGTACCTCATTACACACCTGCAACAACTGGAGAGTTCACAAAAGTACCCCACAAAGAGGATCCTAAGCCTTAAACACTTGTTCTATATGGACAGACTCAAAAAACTCCAACTATTCTCTGTCTCATATTGCCTACTTAGAGGCGATCTCTGCTTGACTTACAAAGCCATGTCTGTCCCAGCTCTGTTAGAAATGCTACATCTAAAAAATTCCAATCGATCCGCACCACTCGCTTCAGAGACCTCAACCTCATTACCACAATCTACAGAAAATACTGGAGGGACAGGTTCATAACCCAGAGACTGCCCATGCTATGGAATAGTCAAGCTGACCCTCTTCAAGAGAAATCTTAATGAGTGGATGGGAAATAGAAAATTCACCCTGGGGATAACTCCAGTGGCTCTACTCGACAGAGGCACTAGGACCTAAGGTTGGGTGGCGCAATGCCAGGGTAAACCTGTGGCTAGGATTGTAAAGGCCCCAGCTCCATTAGCCTAGTACACAGCCATGAACCTATGAACCTATGATGTATCACACACACACACACACACACACACACACACACACACACACACACACACACACACACACACACACACACACACACACACACACACACACACACACTTTTAAAAGGCTGATTACTGGTGATGTCACACAGTATTCCATATTGGTTCCTGTCTTCACCAATTACTTTGCCAAATGAACAAAGATCTCTGTCTTACAAAGTTTGTAGAAATACTGCAAACTTAGTGCAGTCATTAACTGTCCAGCAAATACCCATATCCTATGACAAGGACTAGCTTTCACAAATTCCTAATTTCAAGGTCACAGATTTGAGCTGAATGCAAAAATAGCTTTCTTTGGTGAGAGGGCAGGGAGAAAAGGTCCAGTAAAAAGTATAATCTGTAATTAATTATTACACTTGTTAGCAGTTATAAAACAATACAAAGTCATGAAAGATAACAGTAGAAAGTGTAAAAGAAAGAAAGTAATATGTATTATATAATGCAGTACAATACAATACAATTTTAAAAACATTGCCATTATGATTGTCATTTTAACACCTAATTCATTCATCTAATTTAAATCTAATTTAATAATAAGCTTTCTTGCAACTAACTTTAATCTTTTCCACATCCTATTTTAATCTAATGTAATTCAATAAAGACCTTGCATGCTCAAGAACAATGAGCTCTCCTTTGAATACCATGTAGAAGCTATCACTAGAACATCCTAGGCCACATAATCCCTAGATATATTTTCCAGATTCAAAGAAGCTATAGATCTTTCTATCTGCCCTTACTATGACCCACAAAAGAACATATCTTACCCTTCAGCATACACTTGTACAAATATATTACACAACTTATGAAAACTCAAAGATTCCTTACAAAAAAATTCTTGAGTATGAGTATCTATAAGCCTCTAGCAAATCTCCTGCAGACTCTTGCATGCAACATCTGCTTGACATACAAGGCAAACAAACCACTCTAGTTAAACCTCTTAATTATTCAATAAACAGGCAATACAAACAATCCCACTCTAACAATATAAACCTACATAGAAATATTAACAGGACCTCCTGAGAAAATGGCTCTCTATCTCCTGAAATGTCCCCAGCATTGTCACTACTCTGAACTTTTTGATTTTAGAAAAAATAGCATTCAAAATATGCTTTATTTCAGGAAAAACAATGTAAAAGCTCAGGAAATTATTAAAGAACAATTGAATGACTGTCACACAAAAATTAAAGTGTTAATTGTTATAAGAAGTGATTTTGAAGATACATGTCAATAACTTCTACTGAGGCTGAAATCAAAATATTTTTCATGGTGTACAAGTTTATAAAAACAAGGAAGGTATGCCAAGGCAAAGGTTATGCTCTGCATTGAAAAAAAAGTGTGCGCGCATGTGTGTGTGTGTGTGTGTGTGTGTGTGTGTGTGTGTGTGTGTGTGTGTGTGTGTGTGTGTGTGTGTGTGTGTGCGAGATAGGGGTGTGTAAGAATAATGATGTAAAACTCTATCCAGTCTGTACACTGTCACTAAAAGGTTGTGGTAATGTTTCTCCTGCAATATTACTGATATGGCCTCAAAGTCACACAGCCACGGCTGCTCTGAAGCTAAACCTGCTGTTGGAAATCCATGCGTTGATGTTTCCAACGTCTTCTATAGGATGGCATCAGAACAGACTGAATACCTGAGATTGTTGGTGTGAGACACTTGCTTGGCTGTGCTTAGAAACCAGGAAAAAAGTGATTTGGAATATGCATTTGCTTAGTTATACACATTTCACCCACTGATGACTGTTTGTTTCTATGGTGCTGAACAGAATCTTGAACTGACTTTGAAAGAACTGATGTGGACTTTTACAGATCTGCCATTTTCTTTTTGGAGATGTAGTCATATGCTGTTGTAGTTCTCAGACTTAAAGATGTTGTGCTTGTGGAAACATTGCATGGTCAGATGACTGACACACTGAAATGAAGAAGATTCAGCTTTGCCTGTGTAGTGCCTCTGCTCTATACTGTAATAATATTTAATCCCAATTTGTTGACAGGGATTTCAACTGGCCAGACTGAAGGAGGGTAGTGCAGTGTTTCACTGCTTTCTGCTTTCCCAAACAGGACAAGAGACATGTTGAATACAAACAAAAGTTGCAGGAGTCAAACTGAAGCATTCAGGACTCAGCTCATTTGTATTTTACTGCCTTAAGCCAGTATGCCTACTGCAGTCACTGCTGAGTTGTGTGATTTACACATGAATGCGTGTATTCATTAAATGTATTCAGTCTCTTGCTGTTTGTTGTGTAGTTTTTCTCTTCACAGTTGTTTAGATAATTCATACATTATTTATTTATTTTTTATTTATCATTTGTTGACCGGGAAAGTCCGACTAGGTTCCACAGAGCCTGTTTTCAGCGGAGGCCCGGGGAGAAATGCTCCATTGCTCCATTACTCTACCTCAAAATGTACTGAGAAATCAACTTTAGTCCAATCATTTTTTTCCTGGTTACTGGTTGCTTAAAAAGGAAATATTTATCAGAGCATGTTGCAAAGATGCCTGCCATTATACTGTTTAACTGTTAGTTTTATTTTGTCCTGTTGCAGATGATGCAGTGACAATGACCACACTCAGTCCCAGCCTAACGGACAAGCAAGAATCAATAGTGCTCCTGCCATGTTACTTCAGTACTGACTCTGAGACAGTTGACTTAAACCTTCTTACAGTACAGTGGGAATTCCAGGGAAGCCATCTGGCCAGGTTTGCTGACAAAATCCTGTTTAACAGCAGTAGGGCATGGCTTTCTGTGGATGGACTGGAAAAAGGAAATGCTTCACTCATTCTCAACACAGTTTCAACAGCAGATGAAGGCGATTATATGTGCTATATCAGCTACTTGCCAGATATCAGACAAAATATGACTACAACTTTAAATATTTATGGTAATTTTATTTTATTTGACAATGAATGTATTTTCTTTGTTATTTTTCTTATATGGGGGTACGAAAGTGGTAGGATGAAATTTCAGAGTTGCTCTCAAGTTGCTAAGCTGCAGGTTTGTGCAACATCCACATATATATTGTGCCTTTGACTTCTATTTGTATTTGGATTACATTCTAAAAATTTACCTTTTATTAGATATTTAGTCCTGTGTTGACTATGCACATTATACAGCATTTCTAAAAACTGCCATAATGGAATCTTTATAGAGGGGGTATGCTTCCACTGTCACTACATTGAACACCTAAGGTTTTATACTTGTGGAAACATTACATGGCCACGAGTGACACTCTGAAATTAAAAATATTCAGCTTTGAATGGATGGCCTTTAAAATACATGTGCAAATCCACAACTAATTTTTAATTAAAAAAACGCTCTGTAACAACAGCTCTAAGAATAATTTTTCATCAACATACTGAGTCATTTTAAAGAGCAAGTTACTTATTCCCCAAAACTCATTAGCAGCATTTCAAAACCCCGAGAAAGAAAATGCTGAAACAATTAGCAGTAAAAACAAAAAAAACAGTAATAAAAAATGCTCCAAATAAACATGAATATATGAAATATACAATTTAATACTAACAGTAAGTATTTTCATCACATAGTAGTAACTTCATCAGACTGTGGTACTGCATTTTAAAATCACATCATTTAAACATGAAATCTAAGAACATTTGAATGATAGTGACTTTTAAATTAAATCTTGTTGAATAGTTTGCAAATACATGATGATTTAACTGTTTTGAGAAGTGATAACTCTAGAATTCTATTATGTTTGGTGTTGCATTGCTGCATAAGCTTTTTGACAGACCTCATATGAGACCAACGGTAGAAAGGGCAGACTCTAAGACTGAGCCACTCTGTTTCTGGATAACAAAGTTAAGGGTTTTGTGGGAAATGCTAATTCTTTTATTAAGGATTGTTTTGATGTTGTTACAAAATTAGAGGTAAGAACACTAAAGAAGGTACTTTTTTGTTTCGGCTGATGTTCAGTTTCTTTTTGCACTCATGGCAACATAATAATAATATAATTATGATTAGAATGCTGGGGGAGTGAATTAATGAAGGAGAAGAATTTAGAAGCTCAAGATATTAGGTTAAATACAGAGCTGATGGATATTATTCTGCACAACTATTTCATTTTTTTTTTTCAGACTAATGTTGTAACAAAACTGTGGGGTAGTGATTGGGTGTCTGCAGCCATAAGCTATGTCAGCTTAATTTTAACACAATCAGAAAATAAATATGTTTATCTTCATAGAGACTACTTATATGTTAAATATGGGCATTGTCTTGTTGATATTTTTTTTTCATGTTGGAGGGTACTTTAGAGATTTGAGGAATTTTTTGAATGACATTAATGAGACCACCACTTTTCTAACATTTAAAGAGAATGTATCTGAATTGAGTGTGAAGTTTTTGGATACTGATTTTTATAAGGATGTCAGTGGCAAGATGTAACAAAACGCAGCCCCAGAAATGTTACAAGTAATTCTATTTTATATTTTTCCGTGGTGGTACAGTGGTAATGTTGTTACCTCACAGCAAGAGGTTCTCCCGTTCGATTCTCGGCTTGGCTTGGGAGTGCCTTCTGTGTGGAGTCTGCATGTCCTCCCCGCGGTTGGGTAGCATTCGAAAGACATGTGTGCGTAAATGGGCATGCCTTTGTTGAAGGTTGGATGTCGAGCTGGCACTTTGGCATTTCATAAAAATCTACTGCCAATTATTAGTGGACCGGAGTTCCACTGTGGCGACCCCTTACCAGCAAAAAGCCGAAAGACAAACAACAACAACTAGTATGAATCCTAAGAAAATGACAGAAGGTAGAGTATATGGGAAGGCTAAAAGACGTAGATGATTAACAAGTGATAGTGAGGATGTTACACTGTTACAACACCTAGAGGTGAAGTTTCTACAAAGAGGTTATCCCAAGAACAGGTTTTGTAAGATATTGAAAAGGACTTTCTGATAGTGTGAGACTGTCAGAGGAAACGATAAGACTGGAAATCAGAAATGGCTATGACTTTTTTCTGTGGATTTTTATGGTATTAAAACATATTTAATAACTGGAAAATTATATAAGTATGTGACATTTTAGCTGACAGTTTGGCTGTGTTTCTCAGGATTGTTAAAAATGAGAAAACAGGCTAAAACACATATTTGACAGCCATAACACCAAAATGATAAACATGAATGAAACTTATACATGTGAGAACTGTTCATATTGTAGGAATACAGAGCATGGCTCAAATTGTTTTTTGAAATCTTTTAATAAATCTGTAACTTCTCCTGTTTTTTCCACATGTGACTCTGATTATGTTGCATGTGTTATGTTAGCAAGAGAATTAGATCTTTAAAAAATAAGAATATAGGCAAATCAATATGATATTGCTAAACGTGGTTCTATCAATGCACTTTACAGATATAGTGTGGCTTGCAGCAAGTTTAAACATTTTTATTTTTTGTTCTGGAATTTCAGAATAAAGACATTCATGATGGTGACAGGGAAAATTTTTAGAAGTTAGGGAATTAAAATGGAACCTTCAGTTGAATGTCCTTGACTTACCAGGTCTGAATGACTCTTTAAACTTTATTTTTTTTAAAAAATGAAGGAGTTTGGATGATTAATATTCAATACAAATGGTGTTTACTGGAAGACCAATGTGATAAAGTGGTTTATTGTATCTGTAAAGAATGTGATCTTCCAACAAAGTATTACAGTCAGATGAAGTTACTGACTTACACACCTGTGTGATGAAAATTCTTACCATTAGTATTAAATTGTCTATTTTATATACTTTATCTTTGTTTTGGAGTGTTTTTATTATTGCAGTTTCAAAACCAAATGACTAAAATAAAACAAAGGGTAGTAAGCACATGTATAGGGTATCTGTAGTACAACTGTTCTGTCTGAAGTATGCAGAAACACTCAGCTTCAGGAAAAAGATCCAATATACACTGGAGTTACTTTAACAAAAGTAAGAAATATATTTGCAAAATAACTTCTGTGTAAAAACTAATGATCACTGCAGGAAGAGGATATAAATTTAATGCACATCTTCAAACAACTCAAACCTTCCCAGATACCTAGTATTTTACTATTCACTACATCTCTACTTACATAGGTTCATAGGCAGGTACTATGCTAACTGCCCTTGCAGGCATTTTTAAGCATAGCCAGTTTCCCTTTTGGTGCTTGAATTAACTTATCCTGTTTGGTGTTAGAGTAGCCATAGCAATCCCATATTTGATAATTGTATATTACTCCTAGTGAGAATAACTGGGATCATATTGGAAACAGGAACAGCAGGTCCCACGCACGTACAGTAATGTGCACAGCCCATCTAAAAGTATTTAAATCCAAAGAAACACATAGGCCAGCACTAGATTCTACCAAAAGAACTTTTAATATGAAAATGTGTGGGCAAAGGTACCCATGTATGAATATACAAAAAAACTGACACCCAATGGGTGATAAAGCATACAAGTTTTAGCATAAAGCCTTCATCAGTGCAATATAAAAATTAAGGTTACAATCATTTTATTTTTTATATATATATATATATATATATATATATATATATATATATATATATGTATATATATATATATATATATATATGTATATATATCTACACATACATTACAATTAAATAGTGCACCACACAATTATCCACTGTATTGTCCTGTAAATGCTAAAAATGAAGTAACTTAATTTAAATAAGATAAAAAAATTATCATGGTTCAATACATCTTGGACTTTCCAAAAAATAAATGCATCGTCCAAAAACCGATAGTAACAGTACCAATTTATGGCAAAAGAACTAGATAGTACCACTTTTCTTTCCAAATCATACAACACAAAATTTGCATAAATGGGGCACAACTTGGCCTCATAGCAACTTCCTTAATCTGTTTGTAATATTCACCTTCAAACATTACAAAATTATAATCTAATACTATTTCCATAAGTTCTACCAAAAGGTGTACTGTTACATTGTCAAAGTCAAGACATATTGAACCATGGTAATTTTTTATCTTATTTAAATGATGTTACTTCAATTTTATCATTTACAGGACAACACAGTACTGATTTTAGTAATTATCTAGATGTAACTATTTTCAAAGTGGTAGGGGGAGTAAGTTATTTTTGAAAGTATATAGGAAACCTACACTTTCAAACATCTTTTTGAAATTCCATAGTTGCCACCCACACCATATAAAAAAGAACATTGTCAAGGGGCAGTTGGTAAGGGCAGCATGTATGTGCTCAGACAGCTCATTGTTTAAAGATGAGGTAGAAACCCTTAGATTATATTTCTTGGAAAGGGGTTATCCTAACAATTTCTTAAATAAAATCATAAAGGAAGATGGGGTACTAGATTTATTCCATTGCTTATGCAATCCAATGTGTCATCAGATAGAGCACAGATAGCAATGGATCACAGGGCACAGCTACAAACCTCCAACACTAATTATTCACATGCTATGGTGGTTACATTTAACCATAACGTGAATGAGGTTAAGAAAATTTTGAAATAAAACTGGAACATTTTTAAGGGGGATGAACATTTATATAACTTACTTGGCCCTGGTCCCCATTTTGTTTACAAAATGGCTCAAAATTTTAAAAGTATTTTTTTAGTGAAAAGGCATTGGAACAAGCTCAACTGGTGTAAATTTGAAAGGAACAAAAAAATGTGTGATGTGCCACCAATGCCCTTTCATTTTGGATAAAATTACGGTGGCTATTGGTGAACCTGAAGATAAGCCCAGGGTAATTGTACCACCAAAGGGGTGACATACATTGCAATATCACAAAACAAACCAAAGTGGTACACCAGGCAGATGAAATAATCCAGATAAGCAGTATTCACTTCACTTCATGATTTTTAATAGTAGAATCCAAGGACAAAGTAAGCGCTTTCACGTTAAACAATAACGCTTCATCAGACTTCAAAGACACAAGGCATTTCATAGCATTTAAATACCATTGACAATCAAGAGGTTAATTAATCAATCAACATTTAAAGATACCATTTTCTTAAAAAACTGTTGAATACCTTGCAGAAGCAGGGTGATGTATTCATCAGCATGTTTCTTAATTATTAATCTATTAATATGAACTACATTCTAAGTATGTTTAAAATAGAAACATTTAAATGGAAAAAGTATTGATATAGACATATGTAAAATATCAATTAACATTTAAAAATATAGATTTAAAAAAAAAAAAATATATATATATATATATATATATATATATATATATATATAACAAAGGTATATGTATATATATATATATATATATATATATATATATATATATATATATATATATATAGATGTATAAAAAATTATTTTATGAATATTGTTAAACAATATATATATATATATATATATATATATATATATATATATATATATATATATATGCATGACGATTACAAAAAATATATACATATATATATATATATATATATATATATAATATATATATATATATATATATATATATATATAGGGATATGCATGTAAATCATTAAACTGATGTGTAAACTAATGGCTATATGGACGGGCTGAGAGAAATGGCTTGAGTGACACTTTGTCATTCAAGCCAAAACCTTGGGAAGCTTGTAACCTAATAATCCACTTATTCTCTAATTCTTCTGTTCGATTCTTGAGATTGCCAAGTCTACATGTCTTATGGACTAATTGTAGCACCCTAAAACTAAACCTATGATTAGTACCATTCTCTAATATGTGTTTGGCAAGTGCATTATTGACGTTTTCCTTGTTGATTGCATAAAGATGTTCCCTAATTCTTTCATGCAAAGTTCTATTGGTCATTCCCACATAGAAACATTTACAAATCTGACATTCTGCTAAGTATATAAGATCACGGGATCTGCAATCAGCATAGAAATTAAAATTAAACTCTCGTCTCGTGGTCGGATGAATAAATTGATTGCCATTGGAAATATATGTACATTGATTACATGACCTACATGCAAATGTTCCTATGCGTTGTGATGACGGAGTGATAGTGTTATGCATGGACTCATAGCAAAGAAGTCTTTTCAAAGACTTCATATTTCTGTAGGTAAAACCTGGTCGTGTATCGACTAAATTCCTAACTTTCTCATCCATCAGTAATATCTTCCAATTACTTTCAACGACCTGCCTTATTTGTGTATTCCTGTTCGTTTATGGAATAACTAATTTACTGGTATTACTCCTTTTATGATTCTTATTTCCATTGGTATTCTTTGGTCCAAATGATTTCAAACCTTGTTGTCTTAGAAAGAAAGGTAAGGCTTTATCTGTCCTTTCTTTGGTACAACATGTAACAGCTTCATGAATCTCATTCTTATTATAACCTCTATTAAGAAAGTTATCTTTTAACATATCCTGTTGCAATTCATAGTCTTCAGTCCTAGTAGTCAATCTAGTTACCCTATAAGCTTGGCTTTTAATAATATTAGGATTGATATGTCTGGGGTGCATGCTACTACGATGGAGCAAATTATTTTTCCAACAGGTTTTCCTATATAAAACTGTATGAACTCCTTCATGACCATTGCTTATAGTAACATCCAAAAAGTCTATCTTATTAGAAGAGTAGGTATGTTCAAAAAACAAAAAACTTGTAGTACCAT
This sequence comes from Protopterus annectens, assembly GCF_019279795.1. NCBI lineage: Eukaryota > Metazoa > Chordata > Ceratodontiformes > Protopteridae > Protopterus > Protopterus annectens. The sequence goes on along the minus strand of NC_056739.1, from coordinate 557,132,169 downwards.
TAATGTAGGTCAAAAAATCATTCAATACCTCTAGGGTGCCATTCCATACAAAAAACACATCATCTACAAATCTTCCCTAATATTTGATGTAATCAGAATAATTATTGTTGTTCAGTAAATATGTGTTCTCCCGTGCATCATAACAAGATTTAGCGACGATTGGCACAGGGTGTGCCCATCGCAACACCCTTGCCTTGTAGATAATATGTATTGTCATAGCATAACACATTGTTTTCTAAAACAAGTTCTAAAATCAACATCAGCTTTATAACTTTATTGTTACATAATCCCTGTTCTAGTAATAATAACCTTACATACTCTATCCCAATATTGTTAGGAATGGAAGTGAAAAGTGACCTTACGTCTAAAGTAACTAAATAATCTGTAGTAGCAATAGGTTTTATAATGTTAGTTTCAGCTAAATCTTCTAAAAAGTGTTGGGTGTCTCTTAGTATATGTTTAATATCACTTATAATAGGTTTAAACTGTTTATCCATATAGCCATTAGTTTACACATCAGTTTAATGATTTACATGTACATCCCTCTATATATATATATATTTTTTTTTGTAATCGTCATGCATATATATATATATATATATATATATATATATATATATATATTCTTTAACAATATTTATAAAATAATTTTTTATACATCTATATATATAAACATATACCTTTGTTATATATATATATATATATATATATATATATATATATATATATATATATATATATATATATATATATATATATTTTAAATCTATATTTTTAAATGTTAATTGATATTTTACATATGTCTATATAAATACTTTTTCCATTTAAATGTTTCTATTTTAAACATACTTAGAATGTAGTTCATATTAATAGGTTAATAATTAAGAAACATGCTGATGAATACATCACCCTGCTTCTGCAAAGTATTCAACAGTTTTTTAAGAAAATGGTATCTTTAAATGTTGATTGATTAATTAACCTCTTGATTGTCAATGGTATTTAAATGCTATGAAATGCCTTGTGTCTTTGAAGTCTGATGAAGCGTTATTGTTTAATGTGAAAGCGCTTACTTTGTCCTTGGATTCTACTATTAAAAATCGTGAAGTGAAGTGAATACTGTTTATCTGGATTATTTCATCTGCCTGGTGTACCACTTTGGTTTGTTTTGTGATTTCTGGACTCTGTTACTTTGTGAGTACTTCGTTCAGTGGCTAGTTTGTTTTTTCTTGATATTTGTTTCTACGACGCCACTGGGACATGGCAGATGATAAGGTTATTAATGAAGTGTTTCGTGAGTCGGTAGATTCACTACCGGAAAATAACTGTTCTTTACATGGACTATGTACTATGTTAACTAACCCACTACTAAAGTTAACTTCCAAAGACTTAATACATGGAAAAGGGGCTGGCACTAAGCATGACATTGATGTTATCTTGGTTACCAGAAGACTTGAGAACAAGATACAAAAATTAAAAACATTTCAGTGGCAAAAACAACACATGGAAGCTTGCCTTAGTTCTCGCTTGGTACCAAGAGGTTTACATATACTTAAAATGCCCACTTTCGGCAGCACCTATCCTGAGTTGCTGTCGAAGTGGCAAAAGCTTAATTTGGACACTAGTTTCGGTTACATCAAGCTACTAATTGAACAATACTGTATGATAGAGAAGACGTTGATCTCTGAAATTGAAAAGATAGAGCAAGAGTTGAGGTGTATGCTCAGTTTGACCCAGCTGGATACTATCTACAACGATTTACGTAACATGATATCTACTCTTGATTTCAAAGCACTACAAGATAAAAAAAGAAAACTTGAACGTGACTATTTTGATTTTCAAAACAGCAACATTTTTTCTTGGCCAAGGGATAGATTTGTTAATAGCAATCCCAAGCGTAATCAAGATACCAAATTGATTCATAATGTAAAGGGGAGTTGTCCTCAGCAGCCAATCACCACACCTGTGATGTCAACCGGCGCATCGACGACTGACGTAATGATCACTATGCCTGGAAACTCTGTGCAACAGCAAGTATGTTCTAAAGCTACATTTTCACAGACTGTTAAGCGTCCTGCTAAACAGTTTGTTACTTAAGCCATAGTACACTCTGAGAATAGTGAAGATATCATTACGATATCGCCTTTGCCGTTGTCTGAATTAAAGGACAACACAGCTGATGTTAATTTACAGCAAAAGTAAAATCTTTACTTTCTTCATCTGTTTCAGCTCCTCAAGGAGGAGGAGCTGCTTTGTTGGGGCTTGATGATTTTTTAGCTTTTCTACTTCCGTTCAACCAACAAGAAAGGAGAGCGTGGTCTCCTCATCAAACAAGGAAAAGGAAGAATACGGAGGAGTTAATAGAACAGCAAAAGAGAACTCTGAAATAAACCACGAGAACTTAGTTTACAACATTTCCAGGTACCAATTGAATGAATATGAGTTATGTGTTTTGAGTAAAGGACTCAGTTTTATACCTTCGGGTTATACCAATGTGACTGATATTATTCTGGACATCAAGTTTTTTACTAGAAATTTATCTTTAAAATTGTTATTTGGTGGTGACAATAGTCATACTTCTGGTGTCAATTTATTTAGAAAACCATCTACTTTTATACCACCTTCTAATTCAGCTTTGAATGCATTTGAGCGCACCTGTGAAAAAGATTTGTTTGATTTATATGCAAAGAAAAATGTTAAAAGTGATTTTTATAATATGAGTAAAGATGAACATCTAGCATTATTAAGTTTACAAAACAATACTGATATTGTCATCAGACAAGCTGACAAGGGCGGTGCCGTTATTGTTATGGACAAGGTTGAATATTCCACTAAAATTAATTTGTTGCTAGCTGATGATATGACATATAGCAAACTTAATAGCACTAGTCTTAATAAATTAATCAACAAAGTGCATGACAATTTATATGATTTTCTACTGAGTGGTGTAATTGATGTTGGGTTATATAATTATTTTTTGGTTGAGAAACCCCTGGTTCCCACCTTCAGGGGTCTTCCCAAAATACATAAAGACATGTTAGATCCTCCCCTGCGACCAATTGTGTCTAGCAAGGGTTGGTTAACTGAGTCAATGTCCATTTATTTGGACAAACAGTTTAAACCTATTATAAGTGATATTAAACATATACTAAGAGACACCCAACACTTTTTAGAAGATTTATCTGAAACTAACATTATAAAACCTATTGTTACTACAGATTATTTAGTTACTTTAGACGTAAGGTCACTTTTCACTTCCATTCCTAACAATATTGGGATAGAGTATGTAAGGTTATTATTACTAGAACAGGGATTATGTAACAATAAAGTTATAAAGCTGATGTTGATTTTAGAACTTGTTTTAGAAAACAATGTGTTATGCTATGACAATACATATTATCTACAAGGCAAGGGTGTTGCGATGGGCACACCCTGTGCCAATTGCATTTAAATCTTGTTATGGCGTACTGGGAGAACACATATTTACTGAACAACAATAACTATTCTGATTATATCAAATATTATGGAAGATTTGTAGATGATGTGTTTTTTGTGTGGAATGGCACCCTAGAGGTATTGAATGATTTTTTGACCTACATTAATGGTACTACAAGTTTTTTGTTTTTTGAACATACCTACTCTTCTAATAAGATAGAGTTTTTGGATGTTACTATAAGCAATGGTCATGAAGGAGTTCATACAGTTTTATATAGGAAAACCTGTTGGAAAAATAATTTGCTCCATCGTAGTAGCATGCACCCCAGACATATCTATCCTAATATTATTAAGAGCCAAGCTTATAGGGTATCTAGATTGACTACTAGGACTGAAGACTATGAATTGCAACAGGATATGTTAAAAGATAACTTTCTTAATAGAGGTTATAATAAGAATGAGATTCATGAAGCTGTTACATGTTGTACCAAAGAAAGGATAGATAAAGCCTTAACTTTCTTTCTAAGACAACAAGGTTTGAAATCATTTGGACCAAAGAATACCAATGGAAATAAGAATCATAATAGGAGTAATACCAGTAAATTAGTTATTCCATACACGAACAGGAATACACAAATAAGGCAGGTTGTTGAAAGTAATTGGAAGATATTACTGATGGATGAGAAAGTTAGGAATTTAGTCGATACACGACCAGGTTTTACCTACAGAAATATGAAGTCTTTGAAAAGACTTCTTTGCTATGAGTCCATGCATAACACTATCACTCCGTCATCACAACGCATAGGAACTTTTGCATGTAGGTCATGTAATCAATGTACATATATTTCCAATGGCAATCAATTTATTCATCCGACCACGAGACGAGAGTTTAATTTTAATTTCTATGCTGATTGCAGATCCCATGATCTTATATACTTAGCAGAATGTCAGATTTGTAAATGTTTCTATGTGGGAATGACCAATAGAACTTTGCTTGAAAGAATTAGGGAACATCTTTATGCAATCAACAAGGAAAACGTCAATAATGCACTTGCCAAACACATATTAGAGAATGGTACTAATCATAGGGTTAGTTTTAGGGTGCTACAATTAGTCCATAAGACATGTAGACTTGGCAATCTCAAGAATCGAACAGAAGAATTAGAGAATAAGTGGATTATTAGGTTACAAGCTTCCCAAGGTTTTGGCTTGAATGACAAAGTGTCACTCAAGCCATTTCTCTCAGCCCATCCATATAGCCATTAGTTTACACATCAGTTTAATGATTTACATGTATATCCCTATATATATATATTTTTTTTTTTGTTTTGTAATCGTCATGCATATATATATATATATTCTTTAACAATATTTATAAAATAATTTTTTATACATCTATATATATACATATACCTTTGTTATTTATATATATATATATATATATATATATATATATATATATATATATATTTTTTTTTTTAAATCTATATTTTTAAATGTTAATTGATATTTTACATATGTCTATATAAATACTTTTTCCATTTAAATGTTTCTATTTTAAACATACTTAGAATGTAGTTCATATTAATAGGTTAATAATTAAGAAACATGCTGATGAATACATCACCCTGCTTCTGCAAGGTATTCAACAGTTTTTTAAGAAAATGGTATCTTTAAATGTTGATTGATTAATTAACCTCTTGATTGTCAATGGTATTTAAATGCTATGAAATGCCTTGTGTCTTTGAAGTCTGATGAAGCGTTATTGTTTAACGTGAAAGCGCTTACTTTGTCCTTGGATTCTACTATTAAAAATCGTGAAGTGAAGTGAATACTGCTTATCTGGATTATTTCATCTGCCTGGTGTACCACTTTGGTTTGTTTTGTGATTTCTGGACTCTGTTACTTTGTGAGTACTTCGTTCAGTGGCTAGTTTGTTTTTTCTTGATACATTGCAATATGCCAAACATGTAACAGTTTTTATGTTGGCAAAACTGAGCACCAATTTAGAAAAAGAATATACGAGCATGTTTATGCCATTTCTAGGAAAAATACCAACAATACCCAATACAGACATGTCCAGGATTGTAAAAGGTTTATAAACTTTAATTTTGGAATATTAGAAGTTGCCCCCATGACAGTATGAAAGGAGGAGATTGGCAGACAAAGGTAGAACTTAGAGAACTATTTTGGCAGTTAAAGCTACATGCTGTGGGAGGGAAAGGTTTGAATGAATGTGTTTCCATTTTGCCAGCTTTAAAACATTGGGTTGCTCAACTTTAAGCTTTTATGGTTTGTTATTGGTAGAGACAATAAATCACATAATATGTTTTTGTATATTTTTGTTGCTTTATGTGTTTTATAATTCATTATGCATTACTATTTTACTTTTTAGTAAGCATTTTTATATAATTCTTTGACTTAAGTATATGGCACTTTAAATGTTTATTGAAATTATCGGTAGCCAATCATTTTATTTGGCTTGATGTTTTTAGCATATAAAAGGTGTGTCTTTGTATTTACAAATGGTTCTGATGAAGTCCAGTGGGATTGGATAAAAGCACTAAACCATTTGTGGTCAATAAATTGTGTATTAACCTATTGGGATTTATGAATTTTTGTGGTTATTACATATATTGGGAGTATTTTACACCCTACTGTCCTTGAGACATTCCATTGTGGTTATTCTATCTGTGGAACGTGTCAGTGGGCAGATTTGGATTTTTGGGTATGAGGATGCCTTACATGCCAGACACAGTTTACCTCTTAGCAGTCTACAGGACACAGAGAATAGTGACAGGACTTTGAGGTGATCCACATAGGACATATTGTTTAGGCCTTGTATCCTATTAGTAAGGTATCTCTGTGGGTGCTGTAGTTGATGCACGTGTCTAGAAGGATACATGCCAAAGGGGGCTTTATACTCAATGACTGCCCTAATGAAGGCTGGGTAAAGGATGATAATGACATCCCTAGATCTAGTCATAATCCTTTTGTTTATAAGCTGCGCAGTATAGAAGGACTTTCTTATGACAGTAGACACTCACACATGTTGGTCAAAAGTTAGGTCAGTGTTCACACAAGCTTCCATACCCAAAATGGGCCAACTGTCAGGGTGTACTGTAAATATGGTAATTCAGTGGGGTAGGCAACTTTCTTGAGGATACAATATTGGATTTTTTTGGCACTTAGTTTCAGTATGTGATTCTGGCACAAGTTGTTTATTTGAAACAGGGCTTCCTGCAAAATGGTTAAGTAATTTAGAGATTAAATAATTGCTCTTAATTTGCAGTCATCTGCAAACTTCTTAAGCCAAAACCCATTGGTATTGGCTTTTACATCAGGGAAGTAGATGCCAAACAGGGAAGGTCCTAGCATTGAGTCCTGGCAGACTCCATTAGTGAGTGGTTTTGTTTGTGGAGGTAACGCCCCTTATTTTGATCTCTTGCATCCTATCTGTAAGCCAGATGGCAATCCAGCCAGTGATATAGACATTAATTATCAGTTTATTTAGCTTTCCTGCTATGCGTGAGTGGGAGACCATGTCAAAAGTCTTGGCCAGTCCAGTTATGTGGTATGTACTGTTTTATCTTCATCAATTGCTTAGGTGACCTTTTCGAACAAGTCCACCAGGTGAAGGAAGCATGATTTGCCCTTGATGAATCCAAACTGAGATAGGCACAATGTTTGGAGGTTCCCTGTGTCCTCATTCATTAATTTGATGGTAAGTCTTTCCATGGCTTTCCATATGTAGCTGGTCAGGCTTATGGATCTTTAACTGCCTGGGTCTATGGAAGGTCCTCCCTTATGCAAGAGTATGAGTCTAGCTGCTCTCTATTTGCTTGGTACAAACTCTGTATGGAGGCAGAGGTTGAGCAGCATTGTTAAGGGGGTGGCTAAATCATGCTTCATGCTATTTATGTTGTATTCAGAGATATTGTAAGAATCCATCAAAAGAGTATTTTTAGTTTTTTAAAGAGCTTTTAGGACTTGGTCTTGTGTGATATGTGGAGAGAGTCAGTTTCAAATATAGCGTGAGAGATAGATGAAGGGGAGGGAGAGGGGTAGAACCAGAGCTGAATTTATTGACCTGCAGGTTAGCTATATCTTTGGTCTCAGTGTAAGTAACATCATTCATAGTCAGTTGAGTGTATTGCTGCATTGTGTTTTTGAGATTACGAACATAAGTAAAACTGACCTTGTCATTTTCTTTGGTTATTTTAGCCTCAAACTTGGTTTTGGTGGATTTATTTAAGCCCCTGAGTTGTTTATTATTTCAGTGAGAAGGGCTATATTATTCTAGGAATTATTCTTATTAGTACTGGTCAAAGTTCTCTAACTTTTATCGTAAAGCTTGCTGTAATTATGGTACCATGATATGACCATGGAGCTTACTGGGTCTTAATATTATTTTTCAAGATAATCATGCAACTGAAATTCCACAACCCATTTTATACCCCCTACCTGGACCTGATGATTACCAACATATGCTCCAGACCAGAAGTGTATCCCTCACTGATAAGATCAGACCATAAACTAATCTCACTGGATATTCACATCCCGACCCCACCCCATGCCCAGAAAACCACAGTGAAAAACTTCTCTAAAGCAAATTTCACACTCCTCAAAACTGAGGTGGAATCCTTCAAAGCCCCCAGGCCTGTGGATAATACGGCCCAGACTGCATAATCCTTTATAAACGCATTCTATGAACACCTTCAGGAATGCATGGATCATGCAATCCCAAATAAAACCAAGACCCAATCCTCCAAAGGCAGACGTCCTGTCTGGTGGACCCCAGCCATAAACAAACTATACAATAGAAGGAGGAAGCTACTACATGACAGAGCAAAATCCCAAAAAGGGAAGGCATCTCTGATCAGTATTAGCAAAAAACTACGGGCACTCATAAAATCGTCTAAGGCTAGCTTCGAGAGAAAAATTGCACAGGACACTAAGGATAATCACAAGGCTTTCTTTAGTTATGTTAGGAACCTGGGTGGGAATTCCCAGATATGCTCAGAATTAGTCCAAAAGGACAAAAAATACACCGAACCCACAGACATTGCCAACATCCTAGCTGACAGGTTCAGCGCAAACCCCCCCCCTCCCCATCAAAAGGGCTAATATCTATCCCAGCAGAGTGCTGCCCCCCTGCCATCTCAGATGCTCAGATAAGAGCTGCCCTCTCCAAAGCAAGAAACACAGCATCAATGGGACCAGACGGTGTCCCGGGCTGCGTCCTACATGAACTCCATGAAGAGCTAAACCCAAACCTAAAACTACTGTTCAATCTCAGCCTTACTACAGGATATGTACCCAAAGAGTGGCGTACAGCAACAGTGGTCCCTCTCCACAAAGGTGGTGCCTCAATGGATCCTGGAAACTATTGCCCCATAAGTCTCACTAGCATGGTCTGCAAAGCTATGGAAAGGATCATCATGGACCTTATAAATAAAGATATTGGGGACCTACAGACACTGGATCCTACCCAGTTCAGCTTTGTTAAGGGCAGATCCTGCCTCTTAAACCTGGTCGATTTCTTTGAAACAGTCACCAAGGCCATTGACAAGGGGAAGGTGGTCCACACAGCCTACCTGGACCTTGCAAAAGCCTTTGATACAATACCCCACTCGGGCATTATAGATAAGCTCACCAGCTTAAATATAAACCCCTGTGTCACTAGATGGGTTGCAAAATGGCTCAAGGACAGAACCCACATGGTTAGAATAGCTGGAGCCATGTCAGACTCCAAACCAGTTACAAGAGGCATCCCACAAGGCTCAGTCCTGGGACCTCTCTTGTTCGGTATATATATTTCTCAGAGGTACAGGCCAACATGGAAGGACTGTGGCTGACCAAGTTCGCAGATGACTGCAAACTGGGCACCATAATAGACTCTCCAGCCGACACAAGCATCCTCCAAAAGGGCCTCATAGAAACAGACAACTGGTGCCAGAGCCATGGCCTCAAGCTAAACACCAAAAAGTGTATAGTCATCCCCTTTGGCAAAAACAAAGTGCCCACAAATTACCACATAGGTGGTAATCCATTAAGTACAGAAGAAGTAATTAGGGACCTGGGGACCCAAGTTGATAGCAATCTCTCATTTGACAACCACATGGCCAAAGTGGTTAGAAAAACATTTTATATAGCCCACCTAATCATGAAGGGATTCACTTCTAGATCAGGGGAGGTCATCGTGCCTCTTTACTCATCCCTCATCAGGCCCATAATTGAGTACAATGCCCCTTTTGGGATGTACCTTACCAGACACCTGCAGCAACTGGAAAGACCCCAACAGTACCTCACCAAGAGGATCAAGGGGCTCAAACAGATGCCATATTCTGCCCGGTTAAAGAAACTCCTGCTCTACTCAGTGGCATACCGCCTGCTCAGAGGTGATCTGTGCCTGACGTATAAAGCCATGTCCAACCCGGAATTAATGGACATGCTGCACCTCAGAAAATCCAAATTCCATCGAGCTACGCGCTCGAGGGACTTGAACCTCAGCACTGAAATAAATAGGACATGCTGGAGGGACAGATTCATAACCCAGAGGCTTCCTTCACTCTGGAATAAAATCCCAGTCCAGGTTAGGCAGAGTCCCTCATTGACTCTCTTCAAGAGAAATCTTGATGAGTGGATGGGAGATTGTAGGTTTACCCCGGGTATCACTTCTGTGTCACTGTTGGACAGAGGCACAGTATACTAACCTCAAAAAAGGGCATAGCAAAATTAATTTAAAATGGGTGGCGAAAGCCATACACACTCTGGCTAGGCTTATAAATGCCCTAGGGCAGATAGCCTAGTATGAACTTATGAAGCTATGAACCTATATATATATATATATATATATATATATATATATATTTATTTATTTACTTATATATATATATATTTATTTATATACCTCATGAAGTTTAAATTCAGACTGAAAAATATAATTATTAAGCCAGATATACTGCTTATGGGGAATTTCAATTGTCATTTCATTTACTGAAAAAATTAGACCAGTAGCAATAGAGATGCAAAGAGTTAACTCATTTTTCTTAATATTTACTACCTCGATCAGACAGTTCCCTTCCCATACCAGACAAGGTTTAAAGCAGAAGAAAGCAGCCTGGCAGTACACAGCTATAAAGCCTATAAAGCTTTCTATGCATTTATACCAGCTACAACACAGGCAGGGACTAAAGGAGGAGGTGTTTCAATTTAAATAAAAAAAATATACCTCAAGGCTGGTCAAACAGGACAATGCACTTGAATGTTTCTATGTTCAAATCACCACAGACAAAATCCCATAGCAGTTCCTTGCAAGCTACAGGTCCCCTCTCTATACTAAGACATCCATAACATGTATATAAGGCCACAGAAAACACTCAATCCAACCAAAAACCATATACATGGGCAACTTTTCTTTCCCCCACTATTAACTGGGAATCACACATGACACCAACAGTTGCAGATACAGAAATTTCTGTATTTTGCAAACATAAACTCCATGGACCAGATTGTCAGTGCACCGATCAGCAGCACAAACATATTGGATGTGTCCACCCCCCCCCCCCCATTCTGCAGGAGTGAGCTGCAGCTCCCGAGTGAAATGTCAGACCACAAAACAGTCTCCTTTGAAGTAAAATAAAACCCATAACCTCAGTTAACCTTGGAAAATTACTAGGTGCATAGAGACAGCTGCACCCGGTTTACCTTCATTTTGTTGCACATGGTATGTGCAATCGTCCTGTTGTGTGACCCGTATTACTGAAATACAGAGAACTTTGAAGGATCAAATGTCGAAAATGGCTTGCTGGAAAGCCATTTCCGATATTTGATCCATGTATTTGAATGGCAAAAAAGCATTTGCTTATTTTCCATTCAGATACATGATAAATTGTCTTTGTCATTTTTTGCAGCCTTACTGTTGACGTTATGCACATCGGACACATGGAGGACGGCAGTTCAAAGGTAAACCACTGCACCTACCAGGAATAAGTGTAGAACTAATAAAAAAAACAAGCCAGCCAGGTGGAATCATAATATCAGTAGGGGGTATAACAGAAAGAAGAAAATCAAGGTAAAATTAGCAGGTGTAGCACCCGGCTGGATAAAAGCACCGTCATCAAATTAAACAAACAGCTCAGAGGACAGATAAAATATACTGTAGCCAGACATGAGGTAAATTTGGCCTCCCTGGCCAAGGACAACTACAAGACATTATTTAACTATCTCTGCATCCTCCAAAGCAATACACAATTCTGTACAGAGCTCATTGTTAATGGAGCCAGATATACTGAGCCAGAAGACATAACAATCCTGCTGGCAGACAACTTCAGTTGTAACTCTACCCCTCTCTTGCTACCAGCCTCCACTTAGGAAATATCATCGAATATAACTCCCTCTACTCTCACTAGGAAACAGGGCATCAATGTTTTCTTTAAGACCAATCTGAGGGTGTCTTCTAAACAGCATGAAACATTACTTATCAGGTCCTTTGGAATCAGTATTTAACTGCAACCACCAAACAGGCTGCATGTCACAGGTATGGATATCAGCAACTCTCATTTCTCTGCAGAAAGGCGGGCCATCTACAGACCCTGAAAGCTACAGACCCACAAGTCTCACTAGTGTCATATGCAAACCCATGGAAAGAATTATTATGGAAATGATCAGTAATGACATAGGAAACCTCTGTTTGAACCCAACTCAATTTGGTTTTATCATTGTTAACAAACTCAAGAGGTTAGGTATAAACCCTTATGTCACCCAGTGGATAGCCAGCTGGCTCACAGACAGGACCCATTAAGTTAAAATTGGAGAGTCCACCTCTACAAAGAGACCACTCACCAGTGGAGTCCCTCATGGATCAGTCCTGTGACTGCTCCTTTTTCAATCTACTTCACTGATGTCAAGGCCAATGTCAAGGGCCTCCGGCTGACCAAATATGCAGGTGATTGCAAATTAGGAGCAATCATAGAATCCTCCACTGGCAGTAATGTTGTTCTCCAAGAAGGGATGACATAGACAAATAACTGGTTTTAGAGCCATGGATTAAAACAAAATGCCAAGAAATGCATAATAATATATTTTGAGAAGACAGGGACCTCTAGTAACTATCACATTAACAATGCACCTGTAAGAGTTTACCCATTAGTCAGGGACTTGGGGACACATGTGGACAGTAATCTAGCCTTTTATCACAATGTGTCTATGGTAGTGAGGAAATCATTCAATGTTGTACAACTTATAAATGACGGTATGGCTTTTAGGTCCAAGGAGGTTGTTATTCTACCATATTCAGCACTCATCAGACCTATCAGTCAGTACAATGCCCCCCTTTGGTATGTACCTAACCAGGAACATCCAACAAATGGAACATCCAAAGAGGATCCACAGTAAGAAAATACAGGGCATAAGTAACATGTCCTCTGCAGAGTGCTTCAGAGCCCTATCCCTGTATTCTGTCTCCTACAGGCTGTTCAGGGGAGATCAATGCCTGGCATACAAGGCATCATTGGAACCCACTCTGATGGCTCTCCTGCAGATCTTCGAAACAAACAGCACTAGAATTACCTGTTCTAAAGCTTAAAGCTTTGTTAAAAATGTGCTGTTTTTATCACTGTGTCTGTGTCTTTTTTTATTTTGTGCTTTGGAAGCCATTCTGTCTAGCATATTTAATCTCTGGAACCATGTCCTCTTAGTCTTAGAGTCTTAGAGAGTCATTATGTCACTTCATTAATCCTGTCATTGAATGTAATTCCCCTTTGACATGTACCTCTGCACCTGATCAAAAGTCTGCAGAGATTCCTAAAATACTTAAAGGACTAAGCAATGTAACCTCCGCAGACAGATTAAAAGTCTTCCCATTATACTTTGTTTTATGCAGCATGATCTCACCTGGCTTTTCAAACCATGAAAGCCCTGCTCTTTGATATATATATATATATATATATATGTCACCTTCACAGACCTGCTTGTGCTATGACTATACACACCAAAAACCTAACTTCCATCATCACAGTAACAACACCTGCTGATGGGAGATATACCTAAAGAAGCACATTTCCTGTTTGTAGAACAGACTGCCTCTGCGTGTCTAACAGTAGCATAGCTAGGGTGGGGCGAAGGGGGCAGCCATCCTGAGAGCAAAGTTTTATGGGGTAATTGGCTGATCCTGATCACTTTTTAGTGCATATATCAGCTTTTAAATGCACTGTGGCATTCTGTGTGCATTCTAAACTGCAAAAACTGCTTGAAACCACTGCAGCAAGCAGTTTGCTACAGTTTAAAGAAAGAAAAGATTTTTTTCCCTTCAGCTGATGATATGGAGTGGGTAAAGGATGCAGAAACAAGACCTGCTTGGCTTTTGCATTTCCAAAGCACCTGCAACTTTATCACAGACCTTTCTTTTTCATTATAGATTTTTTTAAATGTATTGCTCCTCAGCTAAGGAGAGGCAGGGCCTGGAATAGAGAAGTAGGTCCTGGTTCACTGGGAGCATTTCAGGAGCATCAGCCACCCTATTGCAGACTTTTTTTTTTTTGCTCCTCAATGATGTTGAAGGGTGCCAGATCAAGGAATATCCCTGGGTGCTAGGTAAGGTAGCTATGTCTGTGTTATCAAATGCAGTATACCCTGGCTACTTTTAACTCTGGACTTGATAATTGTATGGGTAATTGCAAATTTACCCAGGAATACATAGTAATAGCCTTCTCAGTTGGGGCAATTAATATCTCCTCTAGGCTGCAAATATAGTAACTACCTATCTGCCTATGATCAGAAAAAAGAGCCACCATCCTTTCATACAGAGTAAAAATCAAAGACTTTTCTATTTACCCATCATTCCTTTTCACAAAAAGCTGCTAAATTAGTCACAGCTGTCTCCATTTTGCTACACATTCCACCACCAGCATCTTTGGCTCTTCACAAGTGCCTGGAAGAAAAGCATAGAGCTCTGGCACATTTTTTTTTTTTAATTTCATACCAGCCATATGCAACTATGAAAAGCACTTGTGAACCCTGACTGCCTTCAGTAATGTTGTTAAAATGGATAGAAGTATTAGAGGAAGATGTGTTTGTGGGAATCATTTCAAAAGATGTGTTAGTAAGGACTACACAGAAAAGCAGACTCAAACACAAAATGGCACAATGCACCGCATTAACAGTGTACTGCCTTATCTCGGCATACAGTGTTACTATCAATTCCATTCCATGCTTAACTCTGTGGTTATACCATACATATTAACACAACACTGATACTGTCCAATGTTTTTCCAGATTATTCCTTTTCTTTTGCTGCACTGTGTGCCAGCCCAAAGCCAAACTTGTATAGGAGTTTTAGCCCTAACATATTTTCCAGCAACAAAGCTTTTGGTAACAAAACTCCTTATCAGACATTGTTAAAAAGGTGTCACCCATCATTCTGTTTAATCATAAGTATTGTTTGTTTCTGTTGCAGGAATTAACCAAACAATGCCATAATATATATCTTTAAATTTTCTACCACAAGCTAACTTTTATCATATGATGGATGCAGACATATATTTTGGCTGCAGTGGAATTTCTTTCCTTGTTTTGCCATCATTGCTATCATTCTGATGATAATCATGCATATCAAGCATATTAAAATCTGTAAAATATTTATTTTAGAACAAAAATAAAAAAAAATATTACAATAAAAAGTTTCATTGCATCACTAATTTGTAGCCATTTTTGTGGAGGAACTATTTTTATAAACTTCAAAAACATATACATGAATAATAAAACAAATATAAATATACATAATAGCCCAAATGCCTTCAAGGTTGGGTATCACTGAAAATAACCAAACAGATTGGTAAGCATTCTACCTGTGGTGTCAAACCTCACAACAACCTTGGGTGGTCTGGTATTTCTCAATAATGTCTCATCCTGACAGGTATTACTGCTTGCATACTATACTGCTATCCATCCCCATGTTTAATTGTATATTTTTACTCATAAATGTTTTGCATAATTTAAATGAATTATTTTTCATTATAGCATATTGATGTTGTATGATTTCTCTGCTTATTTTGCATTGTTATTACACTAGAGCTGTATTTTCAAGTAAGTTTTACCTTAATGTATTTTCCAGCCATTAAGTTTTCAGTATCAATGCACATTAGCAGATGTTGTTGAAAGATCCCATTTATTATGCAGTTTAACAGTGGACTGTTATTTTCTGCTGTTGCAGATGGTACACCAAACATAATCGCACGTGGCTCCCTAGTTACAGCCAATCAGGGGTCAGTGGTACTGCTGCCGTGCTACTTCAATATGGATTTAGAAACAATGGATTTGAACCATCTTGTGGTGCAGTGGGAATTCCAGGGAAGTCAAGTGGCCAAATTTATGGATAACAATGTGCATAACAGTAGAACGGCATGGCTTTCTGCGACTGAGCTGGAGAAAGGGAATGCCTCCCTGGTGATTAACAACATTTCACTCAGAGATGAAGGGAATTATACTTGTGACGTCAATTACTTTTCAGATATCAGTCTAAAAGTGATTGTCGCGTTAAACATTGAAGGTAATATTTTGGGTTTTTCTTCTTCTTCGTGTATTGAAACTGCATAGTACTGGGTTTAGAAGTTTAAATTTAGTTCTTAAGTTTCTAAATGCTGGCGGAATTCATATTCATATATTTCTTAGACATTAATAAAAAGGGTGCTTAGTTGTTTTTTTAAACCGGTATAAAGTGCATTTAGATAAAATAGTATTTATTAAGAATAATGGTTTAAATTTCATTTATTATTTTGTTTGTAGACCTGATATACCTAACAAGCTCAGAAATGGCTTTTTATATTATGCTATCTCTTTTTAGAATATGCATACTGTTTTAGTGTTAGTCCAAATCCTGTTACTTTTTTTAATATTTGTTATAGATTCTGTGACTGAAATAAGCATAACTTGGTGATACCAGTAAAGAGTGCGACTTGTAGCTCTGCTTTATTTAATATTATTTCCTATCATTCATAATGCTTAATTTTCTAATATAGATTTATTTTACGTTTGTCCACATTTGGTTTATGTCTGACTCCAATCCCTTTCTAATCTGTATAAGTTTTATTTTCATCAGTGGTTATAAATCCATATTACTTTGTAGCTTCTAACACTGCCAGTGTTATCTTCAGTGCAGACATACCTAGTTAATTGTTCCATTAAATGACTGAATAATTTATTAATTGTTCAATCAATTGCTAATTAAGGAGATAGTAAAGTAGCTAGACCAGGTTTGCCAGTGATTCCTCTTTTTGAGGCCCTACCCAGAAGGAAAATGAAACTGATCAATTTATCTGAAATCAAACCATGTACAAATGGGAACTGACTGTATTCAGGATCGGTCACTCTTTTCATGCTGTCTTTTAACTAATTTAATCCTGTTTATGTCTATGGGTAACACATACAACCATCTTGACTAATTTTCATTCTGTGTGCCAGTACTGAATGACCATAGAAGTCCAAAATAATTATCTCTTTTCTCTTCTTTCACCTTACCTTTTTGGACTTCATGTCCATTTAGGCAACTACACTGGTGTGAGCTGATGATCTGGTACAAGAAAAAAGAGCTTCTCTCAGATAACCAGATGGTGGTCTAAACACTGGTTAGTAGGTCAGTTAAATTAGCGAGAGTGCAAGCTTTACTGGACAAGTTCATGTGACACAGCTTGAGTATTAACATGTTCTTTTCTGAAACTTATAAGTAGCAAGCAAAGGGGTAGCTGCCTTTTTATTCTTAATATCAGTTGTGCAGGTTTCAGGTCTTGTTACCAGAAGTAGAACATTTCTGATAATTTTTCCTTAGGAGGTACTAAAGTTGAATAAGGTAGGCGAGTAAGCCTATTGATGAAAGAGTTGTGAACTCCTAGAACCAGGAAGGCTTATAACTGGGCTGGTGAGGCCCTTGAAGCCTTTGTGAGTGAGTTATAAGGATGAGAATGAGAGAATCTGTTGGCTTGGTTCTAAGGCACTTGGTGCATAGATGACAATTAACTTTCTTTACACTTTGTTGCCTCTTTTCCTTTCTGGCCTTAACAGCACTGCATTTCATCATGGGGTATAAGGGCTTGGACATGTTTTTGGTTATATTGTGTGGGCTAAAAACAAATACTGAGTGACGCTGTCATAGGGTCACCGCAGAGTTGGTAATGACTACTTTTCCTATGCTACACTGGTGGTTCTGCTTCATATTACATCATGGACCATTTTGAATTAGTGAGATTTTGGGAGACTGAAGGATAAGGATGCCCTCAGCCCTTAATTTTGGCAATGTATTAATTACAAATGACAGGCAAATGACCAGTTTGGTAAGCAGAAGCATGTTACATTAGGAAGAGAGAGTTAGTTTGTCCAAAAGAAAAGCAAAGTTAGTTTGCTCAAGTTAAGTGGATGCACATTAAAAATGTAGTCCTCACATCAGGCATTTATAATACTCTCAATGAAGGATTTAGAATGGTAGAAGACGTAGTTGGCTTTGAAGGAATACCAGAAAAGCTAGATGTTAACCAAAGCCATTTTGCAACCAGTTCCTTCAGCAATAGCTGGACTTTGGACCTAGCTAAAGAAGTGTCTTCCACTGAGGTGAATTAAGAGGGTGGACAAATGGATGTTATTGCTTTCCTGCAGTCTGTTAGATATTTATTTAAATAATATAAAAAAGTAAGGTGGTCAAATAGCTGGAAGGTAAAATGGAGGTAATTATTTTGCATGTAAGTATTTCTAATTGGTTCATTCCTTCATTTTTTAGGCAGAGAAGTTATCACATGTACATCTAGAAGGGTAGCAGTTAAGCTTCTATTTCATGCTATCCAGGTCTATCTAGAAGGATATCAGTGGGATAAGACAGATTTAATAAGACAGGTGTTTTGATTATACATGGGGGCAATAATATGGGCTCAGTGGATAAAGGAAGCTTATTGAAAGGATGTTAAGACATGCTAAAAGATTTTGTGTTTACTAATAAACAGTTTCATGGTATGATTATCCATGAATATTAACACTCTGGCAAAGAAGTATGTAATTAATATTAGAGAGACTGAGAAAACAAGGGATTATGTTAATGCTTATATGTGTAAGGCAACCCATTCAGCAGGGCTCACAAAAATATATGGATCTGAGTTATAATACTGAAAAATATTTTGTACTGTCTTATCAATGCAAATTTTAAAATTAGCCTCAAAGTGTGAACTGCAATGATTCACGTGTTTATGCAACTCTGAATTGCAGCACATAAAATGGTGACTAAGAAAGAAACTATCTTATTTTAACAAGATGACTATTTTAATGTTATATATAGCTGAAGTCACTTATTTTCTACATAGTAAAAGCACAGAAGCTTAACTTGGACAACAAATTTTTCATTTAGTAAATAAGACAGTTAAAATGCAGTGGTAAGCAATATGCAAAGAAAAGCAAAACTTTAAGAACAATTTAACAACAGCTCATACACAAAAAGATCCCAAGAGATGTTCCCAGGAAAAATTGTACAATTTGATATAAACAAATTCCAACGTAAAGTACCCCAAAGCAACAACATTTCTAACGCATGTTTCTCTAATTAAGTTTGTTATGAAATATATTTGTGCATCAACAGTGATTCACTGTGAATTTTACTTTTCTCTTTGATCTATTGTTGTAGTAAGGGGTGTAGAGGGCAAAGCCTCCATTCAAAAAAACATATTTTATGGTATGTTAATCTAATAAAGTTTTTTTTGTCAAATTTGATTCCTCTGAATCAACATGCATATAATGCAATAGATCAAAAACCCTTGCAATGAACTCATACAATCATGGTCCTCAAGCAAGGAGAAAGACATTAGCAATGGCTGGCATAGCTATGCAGAAAATTCTAAACTTTATACGATCCCTAGAAATGTCAGGGAAGCAAAATAAAAAGGCCAAGGAACGCAAGGTAGAAATTATTAATATGGCTGACAGTGTGAAGTAACTGCTGATGTCGATAAACAATTAGATGAAAGAAACTTAAGCCAAAAAAGTTAAAACATGTAATGCAGATATTGTAGCACCAGTACTCATACAGGTTTCCTGGCCACCAAAATGTTACACATATGTCGAGTGCAAGAAGCAAAACCATTTTGTCAGAGTATGAAGGAGCAAGAACAGAGGTGTGACAAGCTGTAGTAGAAAGAGTACAGCTATGGCATACAGAGACACCCAATTGCACAAAAATATATTTAAATTTTGTTGACCAAGTTAAAAACATACAATACACATGAGATAGAGCTGAGGTGTACACAAAGTATGTCAATAGGCAGTTAAGAGTTCTAAACCATAATAATGACAACAGCAACAACAAAAGAATTACATAGTTAGAACATCAACAATCAATATTGAGAAAAGAAACAACAGATAAATATTTAACATGTTACAGCTGCAAAAGGAGAAAAAAATAAACACAGTAAACTAGTTAATATAGACAGATCTGAAGAAAAGAAGAGGACAGAAAAAAACAGGGAGTAAAGAGAATATGAAGATGAGAGGAGAGAAAGCAGCATAATATATTTAGACAGTTGCACAATGTCGAAAGCAGGAAAGGAAGAACAGAGAAAAGGTCATGGGTGTAAAAAGTGATAAGTGAGAAAGGAAAGGAACAATTTTTCAGGTTTAGATACAAAAATGTAGTAAAGGTGTTACTGTGTAGCTATAGTGAAAGACTATAGGGCAGGATTCACGAAGGCTTGCAAGGAGTGTAAGAGACGTGTAACACTCCATGCAAGCCTCGCAATCCAGGAACAGCCCTAAACTCCGTGTAAGAGACCAGCTAAAACGTCTCTTACATGGACTGGGCGTGGATATGCTAAATACCTCACATTCAGCCAAAAGGTATGCAAATGAGGTTTATTAGCGATCCACGAAGCAGAAACCAGCCCGTGTAAGAGATGTTTTAGCTGCAGAAATGTACTCAGTTGACAACTGAGTACGTTTCTGCAAAAATCACAACGGAGCCATGTCAGCTCCAAATAAAGGATGCATATGTGTCAGGCAGCATGCCAATGGCCAAATATGTGGCCATTGGTAAGGTAACCCGATGCAAAATGTATAAAAATATAATTTTTTTTTGGCGATGTTTAAACGCAGCGCAGCCCCGCGCAAACGGGCTGCGCTGTATAAAACATAAAAATGAAGGTTATAAACCCACAAATGTGGGTTTTATGCAATACATGGAATGACAATGCAGGGACCAGCAGACCAAAAACAACATGGTCACCATGTAGTGGTTGCTAAGGGGGGAAGCTGAGTCTAAGACATGTAACTAAGCATTAGTAGGCAATCTCATGTAAAAGAGGGTTAGGGTACTGAATCCCACAGTCACATAGCAAATGAGCACAGTCTGAGTAGTGTAAGAGATACATAAGGGGGAGGAATAGAGTAGGAGATAGGTGACATCACAGGGGGGAATGGTAGAAAGAAATGCAGTTGATTGGAGGTCAGTGTAACATGACAGATGACAGACACAGATCAGGGAAAGAGGAGTGCCACAAGATAAGCGTGGGAAAGTCAAGAAATGGAAGGTGTACGCTGTTACTTGCACCAAAGTTTCTTGCTGGGCGTGCATGCGCACGTGTGAGCACCATGAAGTGCGAGTAGGGCAGTGTGCAAGCGTGTAAGGCAGACTGAGCATGTGGGAGCGTGTTGGTAGATGTTTAACACTGTTTGCGCTGGTGTCCGCGCATGTAGGGCAGACTGAGCATGTGGGAGCCTGTTGGCAGACTTGTAAGACTGTTTGCGCTGGTGTGCGCGTGTTTTAACTCAAATAGACAGATCCTGAACCATGTAAGCATGTGTGCACACATGTAAGCCACTGTGAGCGTGTTTCTGCAGGTAGGCACGCTGCTCCCCCCTGAGGAAACAGAAAGGAAAGAGGAAGCAACAGAATTAGTAGGAAGCTAGCAGGGAATACTGCTGGAGCTAGCAGGTGAAAACAATTAGAAGCAGGCAATTACACAGGCAGAATAGTAGACCAGCCCAGCAATTAAAACTCTGCAAACAGCAGTGCAGGATGTTTCTCTCAAGAGACTCTGCAAGACAGGAGTAAGCCAATACAAGTGAAAACTGAAAAAGCTGAACTCAGAGCAGAAATGTTAGGGGCTGCCATAGCTGTCATAATGAGACATAGGTGACTTGCTGAGGGTGGTGACAATGCAGATGGTGCCAGACAACCCACAGTGAGGAGACGGAGAAGAGTGTACAGGCCCAGGGTCACCTACCACGGGTTACATGAGCTGGAGATAGTAGAGTGCTATAAAGTGGACAGAGAGCTCCTGCAGCAAATAGTTGAGCTGTGCAGGCCACGCCTCACACACAGAACCAACAGAGGGGAACCCATCCCAGTGGAAACCAAGGTATGTGTTTGCCTAAGAATACTAGCAACAGGTACCTTCCAAAGACCAACTGGTGATATGATGGGGATATCACAGGCATCAGCCTCCAGGGTACTGCACCAGTTCCTGGATGCCATGTCAGCACATGTCAGTGATCATGTATATTTCCCCAATGCCCGTGAGGTATTGGCCAGCAATATGCGTCTCTTCCAGCAAATAGCGGAATACCCTGAGGTAGTGGGTGCAATAGACTGCACGCACATATGCATCAAAGCACCAGCTGGTGAGCGGGATAGGGCCTACATTAACTGCAAGGGCTTCCCCTCCATCAACTGCCAGGTCATGTGTGATGCCCAGTGCATAATAATGAATGTGTGTGCTGGCTGCCCTGGGAGCTACCATGATTCCCACATCTGGCATTTGACGCAGCTGTACCAGACATTTGCCAATGGGGACATCCCACACAGACACCTAGTGGGGGATGCAGGTTATGCACTGGAGCCGTGGCTGATGACACCCATCAGAAATGCACACACACCTGAACAGGAACGCCATAATGAGGCACATGCACAAACACGTAATGTAATAGAGCGTGTGTTTGGGCTGCTCAAGTCATGGTTCCGGTGTCTGGACACATCTGCTGGAGCCTTGCAGTACACACCAGCTACATGTACCCAAATTGTCATGGTATGTGCTATGCTACATAATATGATCTTGCGAAAACAGCTGCAGCAGGACCAGCATAGGGCTGGGCCAAACAGCCCCCCACCATTGCCAAGGCCATCACAGGCAGAGCGTGACTCAGAGGAGGAACAACCTGAGCCTTGCCCCAGTAGGCAGAAGGAGGCGTGCCCAGTATGCCCTGGCCTTGGCAAAGAGGCAACGCATAGCACATACACTGGCTCAGTAGGAACCCTGGGAATGATACCCCCTCTGACTCACTCAAATAATAACAGGGATGCCTAAATGACATGACCTGCTCACAAACGTGTACAGGGAGTGTAATATGCGCATCCGATAGAGGCAGCCCTGCAGCACCACCTGAGGCATGAATGCCATGTGTTAAGTAATGTAACACCATGTACTATATGCACACCTGAGGACCCTGACTAACATCCACCCTCACCAAGCATGAAGCCACAAAATGACGATGGGATGATCAATTGCAATAACTGGCTGAAGTAATGCAGTTAGTCAAAGGGGAGCCAATGTGTTTCAGCCTGGGAAGACATGCGGAGCATGACATGATGCACCACCTGCTAGGGGTGGCGTGCACCTATCAGTCCAGGCCCCATGGATACTGGCAAAGGCTGTCAGTACCCACAGCATGCCATGAATAGGTAAGTCTCAAAACACAAACCCACCTTCATAAGTACCACAAGGGATAGGAACCTAGATGTAACGCTACCCAATGCCAAAAGTCTAAACAGCAAGATGTGTGCAGTGTAACCGCACACAGTATGGAGAATGTTGATATCAGTCCTGTAACAGAAAACTGGGTCAAGGCTCACATCAGCACCCTAACACTACCAGGTTACACCTCATACTGTGCTGTACAGCCGCAAAACATGGAACAAGCTACAAAAGGAGGGTGACTAGCAATAAATGTCAAGGATAACCACACCCCCATGTTGGTACCACAACAAGAAGCAGCATGGATTAGCCATGGTCAAATACCAATGGCGAAAACCGCCTACCAGTATATAGCCTGCTGCAGACTACTGTCCTAATACCAGGAACTGCACGTGGCCTATGTTGGAATACATGAATATATCAAGCCCCCCAAACCACATTATATTGCTTGACTGAAAATACCCAGACATACACTGGGAGCATTATACTAGCACTAACACAGTAGGAGAAAAGTTCTCAGAATCCATAAACCAAAATGCCCAGGAACAATGTACCACTCCCACAAGAGGGATAAGCATACTGGATGTGATAATCAGCAACATGTGTACTGGATGGCAAGATGAGAAGTGTATCCCTCACTGGTAAGACCAGACCATAGAGTAATCACACTGGATATACACATCCTGACCACAGTCCCTGGCCAGAAAACCACAGTGAAAAACATGTGTAAAGCATAGGTTGCATCCCTCCAAACCGATGTGGAATCCATGAAAGGAATCCTGTGCAAGTGCAGAATATGGGACACACCGCAGAACATGTTATACAGGCATTCCATGAACACAGCCAGGAATGCTTGGAGTATGCAATCACAAATAACAACAAGACACAATGCCATACACGCAGGCATCTGGCATGCTTGACTCCAGCCATTACCAAACCATGCAAGAGAATGAGGAAGCTACTACATGATAGAGCAGACATAAAAAGGGAAGTAATCACTGATCAGTAGTATGGCAATAAAATATGTCCACACATACAATCCACTAAGGCCAGCCACAACAAGTAGAATCTGTGAATCCAGAGGCAATGTGACACCTGGCCCAAGTACACAGACAACCCACAACTCCCCCCAATAAATACAAATATATGTGAGAGATGCAACCATGTATCCAAACCAGATGCTGAGCTCCCCCAACTCAGTACTGTCAAAACTAGTCAGGAGGAGAAGGTAACCACATACACCACAAACCCAGTCCCACATAGACCTATCACAACTGTAAACCAAACACATAAACACAGAAAAACATTCCCGGAGGCCCTAATTACAAACACACCACACCAACAGAAGCCTCAAAGCAGATCCCAAGCAACCACAACCTCCAAACATAGCACATGCAACACATAGTACACAAAGCTGGTGTGCCAAACAGTCACAGGCCAGAAGGAGAAACAACATGCCTGATACAGTTGTAATAGGTGTCTGTATAGGCAGACACACTGCTGTCCCACTCACCAGACTGAACAAGGGAAAGGGTACAGTAAGCTGCCTGTAGGCTGCCACAATATGCCACATAACACAAGTACGCAGGTCACCCCAAAACAAGCAGAAATATGATGCACTCATTGTCCATTCTGGTGTGAATGACCTGAGATGTACCTCCCTGGACTACATGAAAAGAGACATGGATGAGCTCTCTGAGTATGTACCCCAGGCCGGTATGACACTGGCAGTTTGCAGCATCCAACCCTCACCAAGAATGATGCCACAGTACAAACACAGAATGATCAACTTTAACAGGTGGCACAGTTACAGCTGTCAGTCCAAGAGGGTCTAATGTCTGTCTGCTTGAGATGTCATGCATGACAAGCCATGCTGCTGTTCCAGGGATGGCTTGCACCTGTTACCCCTGGGTGTCTGGATACTGGATAAGGCCTTTGCCACCTCCATAGAGCCGTACGTAGGCAAGGCCAAAAAGACTAACCCACCACCCTAGAAAACATAAGTGGTAAGAAACATAAGGGTAATGCTGACCAATGCCAGATGTGTAAACTGCAATATGCATGCCCCTGAGGCACTTCCCAGTATGGAGAACATCGATGTCTGTGCAGTGACAGAAGCCTGCTGCAAGCCTACTGATAGCACACCAGCACTACCAGGTTATACCACATATCATGCGTTATGGCCCCAACACCTGGACCAAAACATCAAAGGAGGGGGAGTATCCATATACAGCACAGACACCCATACAGCCAGGTAACTGACAATGCACGAAGCAGCGGAGACCACCCATGTGCACCTAAGTGTAGTCAAAACTGCTGTACAGTCTGTAGCATGCGACAGACCACACTCTCACACACAAGAACCCCACCCAGACATCCTGAAGACACTGGACAGTATGAATGTCCCACCAAATACCAGACAAGGTACTCACAAATTACCACATAGGTGGTAAACCATTATGTATGCAAGGAGTAATCAGGGACCTAGGGACACAAGTCGACAGTAACCTGTCATGTGACACTCACAATGCCAATGTGGCTAGGAAGACTGTCGATATTGGACACCGTATCATGAAAGGATTCACATCTACATCAACAGAGGTCACTGTGCCCCTGTACTGTTCCCTTATCAGACCCATAATCTAGTACAACGCATATGGGATGTACCGTACCTGACACCTGCAGCGGTTCTGAAGACCTCAAAGGTACCCCACCAAGAGGATAAAGGGTGTCAAATATATGTCATAAGCTGCCTGGCTGTAGACACCCCAGCTGAATGCAGTCACAGACTGCCTACACAGAGGCATTGTATGTCTGTTGTACAAGGCCATGTCCAACACAGGAGTAATGGACATGCTCCACCACAGGAAATCAAAGCCATTGGAGCTGTGAGTGTGACAGATGTCAGCCTCAACACATAATGAAATAAGATGTGCTGGAGGGACAGATACATAACCCAGAGGCTCCCCACACCCAGAAACAGGATCCCAATCCATGTTAGGCAGAGCCCCTCACTGACACCCCTCAACAGGAATATTGCCAAGTGGATGGATGGTCGTACATGTATACTGGGGGTCTTCACTGTGTCACGTCCAGACAGAGGCACAGTAAAGAAAATCATAAATGGCCATAATAGTCAGATAGCAAGGGGCAGCGAAAGACACACACACTCTGGCTTGGCTTACTAATGCCCTAGGGTGGATAGCCTAGTATGAACCCATGAACCTATGAAGATACAAATTGTACAGGACACTAAGGATAATCACAAGGCTTACTTAACTGATGGTAGGAACCATGTTGGGAATCCACAGATATGCTCCAAATCACACAGATATTACAAACAACATACCAAACACACACACATATTGCCAACATACAACCTGACAGGTGCAGTGCAAACCCCCCCCAGAATGCAAAATATCTATCCCAGCAGACTGCTGGTCCCCTGACATTGCATATGCTAAGGTAACAGCCATCATCTGCAAAGCAAAACACACAGCAGCAAAGGTATGTGATGGTGTCCTGGACTGAGGCCAACATGGACTCCAAGAATAATGGAATGCCAAATCACACTACTGCCCAATGTCAGCCTTACCACAGGATATGTATCCAAAGAGCAGTGTACAACAACAGTGGTCCTTCACAACAAAGGTGTTGCCTGAATGGATACTGCAAACTACCACTCCAGGATCCTGACAAGCTTGGTCTGCACAGCTATGGAAAGGATCAGTATGTACCGCAGACATAAAGCTATCGTGGACCTACTGATACTGGACCCTACACAGTGTGGCTGTCGTAACTGCAGATCCTGCCCCTAAACATGTTTGACCCATTTGCAACAAACAGTCATTAAGGTCATTGATGAGGGCAATGTGGTCCACACAGCGTAGCTGGACCGTGCATATGCTTCCAGACAATACCCTAAGAGTTCAGTATGGATATGTTCACCAGCTTAAATATATACCCCTATGTCAGTAGAGGGGTTGCAAACCAGACCAAGGACAGAACTGATATGGTCAGACATGCTGCATCCATGTCAGACTACAAAGCAGATATGAGTGGCATCCCACAAGGCTTGGTCCTGGGACCCCCCCCCCCGTTCCGTATATATGTCCCATAGATACAGGCCAACATGGAAGGACTGTGACTGAACATGTATGCAGAGGAGTACAAACAGCCCACCATATCCAACCCCCAGCTGACACAAGCAACCCACAAAAGGGCCACCTAGAAACAGACAACTGGAGCCATAGCCATGTCAGCAAGCTAATTGCAGAACTGTGTATAGACAACCACCGTGGATATACAGTAAGTGCCCACAAATTACCACACAGGTGTTAACCCATTACGTACCTAACATGTAATGAGAGACCTGGGGACACAAGGTGATAGATATCCTGCACTGGACAAACATGTGGCTGTAGTGTTCGCAGAAACATACCATATACCCACCCAATCATGAAGGTTGTTAGATGTAGATAAGGGGAGGTCACTGTGGCTCTGCAGTCATCCTTCATCAGCGTCACAATTGACTACAATAGCCCCTGTGGGATATACCGCAGCATACACCTCCATCAACTGTAAAGTCCACAACAGTACCCCACCAGGTGTAGCAAAGAGCATGAACAGATGCCATGTGTTGCCTGAGTAAACAAACTGCAGCTCCACACACTGCCATACTGCCCAGCCAGAGGCAAGCTGTGCCTGATGTATGAAGCCATGTCCAAGCTGGAATCAATGAACATGCTGCACCTTGTACAATCTGAATGGCAGTGAGCTATGCACATGAGAGACCTGAACCCCAGCACTGACATACATAGGACAAGCTGTACAGAATGATCCATAACACAGAAGGCACCCCCACTCTTGAGTAAACTCCCAGTACAGGTTAGCCAGAGAGTCACCTATCGACACCCCTCAAGAGGAATCAGATGAGTGGATGGGAGATGGTAGGTTAACCCTGGGTATCACTGTTATGTCAGAGGTAGACGGAGGCACAGTATACTAACCATGACATATGTCATGGCAAACTCCAGTTACAATGTGTGTCGAAGGACAAACACACCCTGTGACTAGCATCAGAAATGGCCTAGGGAACATTGCTAGTGTTTGCCAATGTCCACCTATGTTGTGGAATACACTACCAATGTTGGACAAGCCTGGTGTAGGTAGTCCATATCTGAACATAATGCAACATGGTCATATGTGCACAACTGGCCCCTACACAGTCTATTGTGCTCACTATGAAGATGTCAAGCAGTGATAGGACTAAAGCCCAGGATCCTGGCCACCACAGTGAAAGTACCGAACCAGTACACTATACGGTACTACAGTGTTAGGTCATTATGAAAGGATGTTGACAACTGTATGCAAAGTATCCCATGCAATCCCTGCAGGCACAGTATAATCCCTGTTGTGGCAGACACGAAGCAGTTGGCCAGTTAGTACACAACATGATACCCAACACACAACCATAAACGTGAGATATTGTTGAAGTTCACACACACCCAAATATGTGGTGGACTTCAGAGTTCAACATATGGAAAGCTCACACTGGGCATGCTCGCACACTTTGATAAATGAGGCATATGTCAGACAACATGCCATGGAAAGGCTGAACTGGGCATGCTCACACACTTAGGCCATATCTCCGTTTAGCAGTTGGCCACACATATCTGGTATTTGTACATGTCATTCCAGGACCAACCACAACACAGCAATCTGCCCAGTGCACACAGTAAATGACTACAGAGACATAAGTGATATAGTGGATCGCCCTCATATTCAAACATCTTCCACAGATACACAAGTTGTTCATAGGAACAGGGAATGCTATGGCAATAAAGACCTGCAAACAGTATAACAGCACAACAAATATTGTGCATCTGACAATTGAACATATGTTGCCCTAGGGAATGACAGCTTAGCCAAAGTGTGCTTGGCATCTGCATCCCCAGTACAGTAGGCTACTGTGCCACTGTAAAGTAGGTCACATAAGGCAGCGTGTGAGGCTAGTGAGCTGTGCCTCTGTCAAGCAGGGGCACAGTGGAGATCCCAGGGTTTTAATGTGCTAAGCCACAGCCATGTTGTTGGTGTGTGCTGGAAGAGGGTTGCTGAGGACCTCTAACAGTAAGTGGCCGTCAATAAGAGACTGAGGGGAGCCCTATCTGTATTGTCTGGACAATTCCACTGTCAACACTGTGTTGTGATGATTATGTGAGAATGAAGTGTCATGCTGGAACTGTTCACAGATGTCCTCCCTCTGTGGGCTACAGCTCTGTAATGTATTAGTGCACTCTGTTGGACGGCTCATATATGGCTGGTGTACACCTGACAGGTGTCTTGTTGTGGAGCAGTCATGGGTATATGTGGGATAGCATGATCAATGCAAACCTTACACATGCTCATAGAATGCAATTGTCAAGGATTATGCAGAGTGGCCAGTATAGTCCCCCAGCATGGGTCCTTTGAAGTCGTCCACCCCAGTCTTCACAAGTGTAGAGTCTGCTTGTGCTGAATACAGTTTGTGTGCAGTGACAACCTTGCCTGGGGGTGGGGATGGGATATGGATGTCCAGTGAAAGGTGGGTATGGTCAGATATCAACAATGGTGGTCTACCTCTGGTGTGGAACAGTGAGTACCCATGTTGCAGATGGACAGGTGCAATATGTATTCCCCCATGTGGCTGTGGTGTGTGGTTCTGCCATAGCACATGGACCCACAAATTGTAGTGGCTGTAGGGTAAAGTGGTAGAGGCCTGAGTAGTTCTCACACACAATATGCCTGTACCTGATGTTAACAACTGGAATGGTGTATGTGAACACCTGCATATCCTGGCACTGTTCCCAGGGAAGCAAAGTGTGTGTCCTGGATGTGGGAGTGGTGTTGTGGACTGGTTGTGTTGTGTGTTACAGGTCCTGTGGTCATGAAGCATGGTATAGAACATAACCTGCCAGTGCGATGTGCATATCTGACCCTGACGTAGGTGGCTGCAAATGCATATATATGCTATCCCCCACCTGACAGGAAGTACTAGATGTACATACCTCTGTAGAAATAAAGATGTCAGCACCCTATAAATACTGCAGGTGCAGACCAGATGCCCAGTAATTTGGTTAGCGCGCTCTGCTAATGCGTCTCCCTCAAGTGTCATAATATAGGTAGGTAGGAGTTTGAACCTTGAAAATGCTCAGAGTGTGTGTGTGTGTGTGTGTGTGTGTGTGTGTGTGTGTGTGTGTGTGTGTGTGTGTGGGTGTGGGTGAGCGGGGTTGATGTGTGTGCAAGTCTGTGTGAGGGAGATGTCCCTTTTGGCAACTGTGAAAGTACTCTACAGGATGCACATTCCTCTATCTAAGCACGGATGATGTCAGCACCCTATAAGTACAGCAGGAGAAGGGAAACCTCCCAGTAATTCGAATAGCATGCTCTGCTAATGCATCAGTCACGAGTGTCATAACATAGTTAGGTAGGGGTTTGAATCCTGCAACTGCCCAGTGTGTGTGGAGGGGGGTTAGTGTGTGTGCAAGTCTGTGTGAGGGAGATGTCCCTTGTGGCAACTGTGAAAGTACTCTACAGGATGCACATTCTCCTATCTAAGCACGGATGATGTCAGCACCCTATAAGTACAGCAGGAGAAGGGAAACTTCCCAGTAATTCGAATAGTGCACTCTGCTAATGCATCTCTCTCAAGTGTCATAACATAGTTAGGTAGGAGTTTGAAACCTGCAAATGACAAGTGTGTGTGTTTGGATGTGGGGAGTTTGTGTGTGTGCAATTCTGTATGAAAGACATGTGCTTTTTTGCAATCAGGAGATCACACTACATGATGCACATTACCCTTTCCAAACACTGATGATGTCAGCTCCCTATACATACAGCTGGAGAAGAAACACCTCCCAGTAATCTGAATAGCGCACTCTGCTAAAGCGTTTCTCTCAAGTGTCATAACATAGTTAGGTAGGGGTTTAAAACCTGCAAATGGCAAGTGTGTGTGTGTGTTTGGATGTGGGGAGTTTGTGTGTGTGCAATTCTGTATGAAAAACATGTTAGCTATGGCAAGCAGGAGATCACACTACATGATGCACATTACCCTTTCCAAACACTGATGATGTCAGCACCCTATAAGTACAGCCGGAGAAGAGGAACCTCCTAGTAATCTGAATAGTGCACTTTGCTAATGCGTCTCTCTCATGTGTCGTGACATAGTTAGGTAGGGGTATGAATCCTGCAAATGGCAAGTGTGTGTGGGGGTAGTAGGGTGTGTGTAATTGCAAGTGAGAGAACAGATCCTTTTGGCAATTACTACAATACACCAGATGCTGCATATTCCCCCAGTAAACACAGGGGATGTCACCACACTATCAGCACAGCCAAACAGGGCTAGTTGGCCAGTAATGCCAATAGTGCGCTCCGCTACTGGGTCTATTACCATTGTCAGAGTACAGATAGGTATGTTTTGGAAACCCACAACTGCCACATGTGGTTGTGTCACACATTATGACCTTGTGTGGGTCTTTGTGCATAACAATGCATGCCATTGCCTAAACCAGCAATGGCAATGCACACATGATGTATTGTGTGACACATACATATAAATACCTGTGACCTGCAGTAGTTACCATGTCTGACACGTGCCTCGAGTGAATAAATGGTATTTGCAATGCATAACAATATGACTGTGTCTTACTGTGCTGGGGCCGCACGCGGTATGTGTCTATACAGTGTGGGTGTATATGGTAAAATACCTACAGCAGGGGATACACATCTGGTCTGGGCCATATAGTCTACATGTAGTCATTGTACAGGTGCTGCATGTTCCCACCTGTTGTGGGAGTGGTAACATGTTATTCCACTGCAATTCAGTGACCACATGCTGGGAACCCTTCAACTAGTGTGTTGTAGCTACAGTAATGCTCACGCACAATGTTTGGCTGGATGCAGTCCAGCCACATAAAGACAGTTCTTGAGACTGTCATATTGCCAGTGTTGTTATGGAGGATAGCTGGGTTTCCTGTGTATGGGAGGGTTGTGTGTGCCAGGCTATGAACCAGAAGGCAGTCTGACACACTGATAGCTGCACATGAATAGGCCCTGATGCTTTGTGCTGTGCCAACAACCTGGAGGTGTGTGTATCTGTGGTGCCTTGGGATACCACCCCCCTGTCCATGTGTGTTACATGTGTAGGGGACGACAGGCATGGTATGAGGTATAACCTGGCAGTGATGGGTTGCACCTGTGAGCAGTGAATCAGGACTCTGGTACTGCACAGGCATTGCAGTTCACCATGCTGAGGACAGTGTCCAGTGCATGCATCTTGCGGTGTACACTGCTGGTGTTGTGTAGCATCACTGTTAGTGTCCTATCCTGTGTGATACCCATGGAGGTGGCTATGTAATCCATGTCCTGCAGCATAAGGCACTATGTGTGTATCAAGGGGCTTCGCCAATATACATTGGTCCATGGGTGTCACGTGCAAGCTGCCCCTCGCAAATCATTGTGGCTTCCCTAGCATGTAAGCACACGTTGACAGCCAGTGGATACCCTATGACTGACATTGGAGATTGAGCAGAATGTAGACATAGAACACCCTTCCTACATAAAGTGGTAGCATACCTGGTGAGGGTATGATGGCAACCAAGATCAGGCTCATACTGGCCCATGCCACATGCTGAGAGATCCCTTCTATGTTCCCTATCATGTAGTCCAGGGAGGTATGTCTCAGGTCATCCATAGTGGCATGGTCAATGACTGAGTCATATGTGTCCATGCCTCTGACTGACCTGTATGCATGTGTTTTGTGGTGGACCATAGTGCCCCACAGGCATATCACTGTGACCTTCACCATGTACAGCCTGTTGAGTGGGACCCCACTGCAGCAGCCAAGAGAGGTGCCTGACACATCTGTAGCAGGTGTGTTGTGTAGCCCTACAGGCTGTGAGTGTGTGGCACATGGGATGTGTGTGCCATGTATGGCATGTGCTCTGTTCCAACATAAAGTATGCCTGTGTGCCAGCTGCAGAGGCGTGTGATGCTCAGGCAGGATACTATTCTGAGTCTCCAAGTGTGCCCCAGTGTGTTCAGATTGCTGTCAGTGCGGGTCTATGTCTGACTGGTATTGTAGTCACTGTAGTATGTCATGCCACCTGACAGGGTATGGCATTACTGAGTTCAGAGTGCTCAGTCCCCAGATTGGCTATGTGGTGGCATCCCACACATGTGTTGTACGTTCCTGGCCAGGGGTGAAGGTTGACTGCATACATGTGGCAGCTGTGACATTGCCACATGACTCACATAAACCACAACTGGACCATAGAGGTGTTTCACAGGTTACCTTTGCACATGCTACCATAGTAGTGTGATTGCCATGGTGATTACCAACACATAGGGCCAATGGGGAACAACATACTGAAGGTGTGTATGTGTGGGTGTACTGCTACTGATTTCATAGCACTGGCATATATGACTGCACACGTGGGTAAATGCCAGGTAAGACATGTGCAATGTTTCACAGGCAACATACATGCGAACAGGACAGACAGTGACGTTCTGTCATGTGTAAACTTGACATACGTATCGTACGCTATGCAGATGTCACTAGGAGTCCACAGAAGCACTGTAACTGTGCATTGCAGGTGGAAGCAGTGTTCCAGTGAACCCCAAGTGAACATGCATGCAAACAAAGCTACAGTAAGCAGGGCTGGAAGTAGTCCATTGTACAACAAAGAAGGGGTAACACTAACAGTAGGTAACAGTGCAAATATGTAGGCACTATCAACATGTACCAGGAATGCACAGCGCAGATGCCCATGATAGAACTGATATTATGTCATAGTTAATTGTGATTTGGATTACATTGGTACTGCACACATATCAACATGCACAAACATCCACATTGCATAGCCATTGTGGCAACTTGCCACCATTACTGTACATATCCATCATTGCGTATCACTACTTGCATTAGCTTCCCCCCTGTGCTACCCATGTATGTGGCTATCTGTTGATATCCTTACCACCGGTATGCAATAATGTGCAGCTGTTACACTTTGGTACGTACTATGGGTGTAGATAACAATTCAGGACAGTCATACGGTTACTGAATCAGGCATGCTGGGATATACACACAGTCATATCAGCACACTGTACTGTTACCAATACACTTCTATGTAGTCACCCTGTGCATCAGCAACTTGTTTACCTGTTCCTGCACTGATGTTGGAGATTGCAGGAGGTGGCACAGTTTCATCATATGCACAGGGTGTGAATTAGGTATGCCTGAGTCTGCCACTGATACCACCAACTGACATGTATGTGTATGTGTGTTGGTGAGGGACAGCAGTACAGCATGGGGCACTGTTGGTGCAGTGTGTGCATGTATGTGGTAGCCCTAGGTGTTAACATTTTGCATGTGTGTATGCACGCACACAGTTCCACCTCATGGCTGCCATATACAGGGGTTTGTGGACAGCCACAGACTGCACCTGGCAGGTCATACAGATCAGTGTCTGTGGGCACAGACACGGTACCTGTGCCTGGCAGGTGTGCTATGGACCGTATCCGGTACTAAGCCAGACTGGGTACTGTCATCAGAAGCGGGAGTGTGTTGACTGGACACAGGTCCCTGTTGGGACTGTCCAGAGCCACATGCACGTGGTCTCCTGGGGTGTTCCAATGACAGCACAGACCCAGCATTGCTGGGGCTGCTGCTGGCACTATGGGGGCATCCACGGGCCTGTTGTCGTCTGCGCCGACTGCCAGCTGCTGCTGTTGCTGGCATACGGCCACGTCGATGCCGCAGCCACCCACCATTGCCCTGGCTCATGGACATGTGGTTGTGGAACTGCTGTAATATGTCCCCACAACGTCTGTCTATGACATCTGTGAAATTACAGATAGCATCCGTGATGTCACGCATACTGTCAGTCATGGCTGTGTGACATGCTCTCAGCTCCCTCAGACCCTGTCTGGTGTACCTTTCCAAACGCGACTGTGCCTGCATGACAGCCCGAAACATAGCTGAGGTTGACAGACCTCTTTGGGCACGTCTGCCAGAGGCAGTACGCCCACGGATGCTCCCACGAGAACCCATGGGCAACTGTCTGTGTGGTACCATTGCAGGACCCTGCCCATGGCTGCTGTGTGGGGAAGCATGTGCCACAGATACCACATTACCCTGGTCAATGCCCACTGTATCCTGTCCATCACCTAGGGACAATGGTGACATAGAATGTACTGGCAGGATGACTGTGCGCAATGATGGGGTTGACAGCTGTGTACTGTCAATTGGCTGACCAATGGCGGACTCTGACACACCTTCCTGTGCCATTACACAGATATCATCATTACCAGTACCTGTGGCACCAGATTCAGGTTCCCTGCTGCAGGACACCAGAGCAGCACCAGAACCTGTGGGAGGAAGACAGGAAACACAGTTTACAGTGTCCACACAATGTTACCAGTGATGCACTTATGCATGCATGCACACGTGGAAACATGCACACATGCACACATGCACATATGCACACATGCACACATGCACACTTGCACACATGCACACATGCACACGTGGACACAGGCACACATGCACACATGCACACGTGGACACATGCACACATGCACACATGCACACATGCACACATGCACACATGGACACATGCACACATGCACACGTGGACACAGGCACACATGCACACATGCACATGTGGACACAGGCACACATGCACACATGCACCCATGCACATGTGGACACAGGCGCACATGCACACATGCACACCCCGCAGTATACACACAGAGCACTACTGAATTACACTAGTATTACTAGCACTATCAGGACTATTATAGGTATTGTTAAAACACACTTACCAGCATGGATGGCCTGCCTTGCTGTAACACTGGAGGGACCTGCAGAAATGAGGAGATTAATGTCAGTGGGCACAACTGTGCCATTGATACTGCATATGATACAGTGCAGTAGTACACCAGTTGCCTTTCACACGTCAGCTGCTGATATTGCCAATATCACACCTGCACAATTACATACTATGTTGACAGCTACATACCATGGACACACCTTACACATGCATAAACTAACAGTGTACAGAACAGTCAAGTGTACATATGGCATATTACCTGCACGCTCCATGTCATGCTGCTGTGTGGATCCAGCCTCCATCATGATGCAGGTGTATTACTGTTGCTGTTCCGGGGCTGGAGCCACAACACTTAGGAGTAGCCCCTCCAGTCTGGTGAGGGGGGGTGTGGCCACCCCACCTCCTGTGGCAACCTGTTGCCTGTGGATATCCGACGAACGCTGATGGACATTTCTGATTAAATCACTGCAGTGATGTCGTACCTGCTCATATGTCCTATTATGCGTGCCAATGTCATTTACCCTACGGACAAGGTCTTGCCACAGTGCAGCCCTCTCCTGCTGATTCTGGCTGGTGTGTGAAAACAGTATGTCATAATCCCACACCAGGCTCTGGTGTATCTCCTCATCTTCTGCTGCAGAGTAGGCGGGATTACGCTGATGTGCCATGTCCCTGGAAGAGAACACAAACAGGATATCAGCAGACTATGTCAGCAATATATGGCACACATACTATACATGATACTCAACTGTAGTGATATACTACTAC
The DNA here is from genome assembly GCF_019279795.1 of Protopterus annectens. NCBI lineage: Eukaryota > Metazoa > Chordata > Ceratodontiformes > Protopteridae > Protopterus > Protopterus annectens. Next base: position 557,095,385 of record NC_056739.1, on the reverse strand, counting down.
TCCCATATGTAGCATGTGTGTGTCTCTTGGTGGATACACAAGTACATGGCCAGATATCAGTGCTCAGCCAACACCTGTGCAACAATACCTGCCACATTCCACACAACATAGTAGCATGCCCCATCGGTCAGCACACTGCGACAGGTCCAATGCACAACCTCACTCTGGGGGTTCATACCAAGGTACTGTATGTGGAACGCCATCCACTAGTGTGATCTGGACACAAGTTACTCAGCCTGGATATACATATCCCACCACCACCAGCACAGTAGACTACTTTGATATGTATGCTATTAGACAGTTATTCACTTGTTAGGACTGAGATGGTATCCATGCAGCCCACTGGGCCAGTGGAAGCCACAACCCACACTGCTGACCCCTTTGCGAATGCTTCCCACGGACATCCCAAAGATTGCATGGAACATGCACACACATTTCTAACCCAGACCCTATGCACAAAGGTTAGGCATCCTGTCCGGTGGACCCCAGCCAAAGGCAGATTGTATAACAATAGAAGGAGGCTACTGCAGGACAGAGCAGATTCACATTAAGGGATGGCATCTGTGGCCAGCACTGGTAATAAGCTAAGGTCTCTCCTAACAACATCCATGGCCTACTCTGGGAGGGAAATGGCCACAAACACTATATATAACCACAAGGCCTTCTTCAGTTATGTTACACATATGGACCAAATCCCTCAGATATGCTCTGAGTTAATACACACCTACTTAACATTCACCGAACACACAGATATTGGCAACATTCTTGCAGACAGGCTCGGTGCACGTATCCCCCCTTCTTCTCCCCCACAAGTAGAAATACTTATCACAGCTGAATGTAACCTCCCTATCATCTCACATGTCCAGGTGAGGGCCGCCCTCAGCAAAGCAGAACACACAGCATCAATGTGACCTGATGGTATCCCTGGATGTGTGCTACGTGAACTCCAAGAGGACATACAACCACATATAAGACTGATATTTAACCTTGGCCATACTACAGGATATGTACCTGAACACTGGCATACAGCAACAGTGGTTCCACTCCACTAAGGAGGCACCTCTACTGACCCTGGGAACTACAGCACCATAAGCTTAACCAGCCTGGTCTGCTAAGCTATGGAATCATTCAGTATGGGACGCATATACAGCGATATTGGGTACCTGCAGACACTTGTTCCTGGCCAGTTTGCCTTTGTGATGGGCTGATCCTGCCTTTTGAACCTGGTTGACCTTTCAAAACAGTCACTACAGCCATTGATGAGGGCAACGCAATCCATACAGCCTACCTGGACTTGCCTAAGGCCTTCAACACAGTACTCCACTCAGGCATCATAGACAAGCTCATTAGCTTACATGTTACTACATATGTCACATGATGGGTTGCACACTGGTTGGCATACAGAATCCATAATATCAATATTGTAGGAGCCATGTCAGACTCAATGCCAGTCACGTGGTATCCCACAGGCCTCTGTCCTAGGACCCCTCTTGTTTGGCATTTATTTCTCAGATGTAAAAGCGAACATGTGCGGGTTGTGGATGACAAAGTTCCCAGATGACTGCGAACTAAGTGCCATAGTTGTTACACCAGCTGACACACACATCCTACAGACAGGCCTCACTGCAACAGAAAACTGCTGCCAGGAGCATGGCCTAACACTGACTGACATGCAATGTATAGTCATCCCCTTTTGGTGGAACTACATGCACACAACATATCGCATGGACATACCTATAGATACAGACCTATGACACATATGGAGGGTTCACAGTATGCAGACTATTAACCTGCTACTTTACATTACCTGTGTTTGTCGCAGCTGGTTGTGTTACTGCTACTACTGCTTCCTGCTGCTGCTGGCATGGCTTGCTACTGTCACTGCTGACAGCTTAGACTCAGTGTGTGTACCGTGTGTTGTTGTTTGTGTGTTTTTTTTCTTTTTCTCTCTCTCCCTGTCTCTGTCTGTCTCTCTCTCTCTCTCTGTCTGCCTCCAGACAGTGCAATGAATGTATTGCATGTGTGGAGTGTGAGTACAGGATGCTTTTGTAGGTATCTGCATAAGTCCATGTGATGGCTGCTGCACCAATTGTAAGCCAGCATTTGCTAATTGCATGCAGCCAGTTGTGTACTGATTGCAGTTCTCACTGTGATTTCAGGACAGTGCTATAAAAGGGTATGTGAGATAGGCATTGCCCTTTCAGATTGTAAGGGTGGGGACCATGCTGGTATGCTGTGGACACTGTTCTGTGAGTGTAAAAGTTAGTATCTCTCTCATGATTCAGGCTGTGTTGTAGATTCACATTTCTCCATTCCTCTCTTATATATATATATATATATATATATATATATATATATATATATATATATATGTAAATATACATACATTTATTTATGTACATTAACTGACATTATTACCTACTAGCTACCAACTAGCATGGCTGTTTCTGTTCACACACTACTATTATGGAAATCCACTAGTTTTGACAGTAAGTATAAATGACATGCTTTGTGTACACATCCTATATTCCCTTTACATTCATTCCTACTATTACATGATATATTTATTTTAGCACAATGGTCTTGTATAAGAGTCATGGCTTAGTGGTAGGTCATGCAGACTACTGTTTCCAAGGTTCTGGGTTTGGGACTGACAGTGGGATTTTATTTTGCTTTTGAACTGACTACAGGACCTGTCAATCAGAGTGACTAAGGCACTTTTAAGCAGTTGTAACTGGTTAGCGCTGGTCTGCGCAGAGCTCCCGCATGCACACTGGCGTTCAGCTCTGCGCACACACGCGCAAACCTGCTTACAACTGCTTAACAGTGCTTACTCTGGCGCAAACCCGCACTATTTTCTTTGAAAGAAATGAAAATGGGGAGACAGGAAAGTGGTGAAAAAGGGGTCACAAAGAGGGTAAGACAGTAGGGAAACAAGCTGGGGATTTGCAGGAGGGATGTAGGTAAGGCCCATAGCTGCCCATTTCTTCATCAGCAACAGCTGTGCATATGTATGTAATTTGGTGTGACATTTGAAACTTTCCACCCCTGAGATAGGTGTCAGAATAACAATAATACTTGTTGTACAGCCAATTGTAATTGATAGTTTCCATGTCCAGCAGACATGTGTGCGGAATGGGCAGCTATGTATGGGGCGTAATTTTTTTGTGGGTACAGAGTGCCCTTTTTTTTTTTCAGGTGAGAGTGGTATGTCAGGTGAAGGAAGTCGGTATAGCTGGGGAGGTAGGTTGGGTAGGTCAACAGACAAGACAAACAAGACGCATACAGGGGTGGTGTATGACACGTGTGGGGGGGTTACACAATTGACGGGGACGGATGTTTGGATATCCAGAGCCCATGAGCCCACAGATGGCAACAGTGGAACTGATATCCCCACCCATGGGCAGTTGCCACTGTTCCTTCACTGCCCAGGACAGGGCTGTGCTGGGCGCTGTGTAGGCCGGGTAACAGGCATGCCCGTAAGTTGTGCCACCTGTGCCTCAAGCTGGTGTAGGGGCCCAGGAACAGAGTCCCGGATCTCCCTATGCACAACAGTCCGGATGCTACGGAGGGTGAGTGGTGGTTCTCCTCCAGCCACGCTTGCAGAGGGGGGACGGGCCCCATCCCCTGCAGCGCTTCCACCCACAGGTGGCACAGGGCCACTGGAGGAGGGTCCAGACTGGGCACTAGTGCCAGGTGCACTCGCCAGCTGAGATGGGAGAGGTGGGTCCGCTGGAACCCGCCTTCCCTGTCGTCCTATGTTTTGCATTATGTCATGACAGTTTGGGTTAGTAACATACAATACCATTCGCAATTAGTTGTAACAGCATGCATTAGTATTCCCATTAACCAAACATCCAGATATTCACACCATTGAACAGCGAGCATAACATATGCATAATTTGAACAGCAATACACAGTCCAACAACATGCAGGGTTGATTGATGGCAACAGGCCATCAGGTTTGGATGTATGAACAGGGCAGATGCATCAACGGACATGCAAATATTTATGACCCAACAGGACAAATGTCCAGGGGTGTTAATTGTGATTGCACATACCATTTTCACGTGGAGTGGGTTATATGTGGTTATAGGGTGGAGTGAAGAAAATAATATTAACACCTTCGAATACCAATACATATGCTGTACATTTCTAATAGCTGCACATATATACACACTACTGTTCTAACTACAGTTTCCTATATGATAACTACTTCACTTTGGTGATAGGACTGTTACTGCTACAGCAATATACATTTTATTGTTCTTCATACACATTCATATCTGGTTTTGTTCAGCTACATCATCCTGCTACATTTGCTTTATATAGCTATAGACAACTGTGGATGTTTGGTATGTCAGACAATCATACTATCTGCATATTGCAGACTGAGAGCAACACATCCAGATTTTGGGATACACATTCCAGCTGCAGCAATACTTTGAACAGATTTCGCTGTTTGATTCTGCTTCTCACATTCATTTCATTCTGTACTGACTGCAGTATACTTTATTCAGGGGTTATTACTACTTTATTGGTGGATTCATAACTCTTTCTCACACTCTCTCACTTGTTTTCATTTTACTATTCAGGATGGTACTTACTTCTAGAATTTATTGACATGTTTTACCTGTAGTTATTACAATCCTTTCCAGCAGTCTCACTTCTGTCATGTTTCAGTATTTCAACAGGGGTATATTTCACACATGTGATTTGCTCATCTTCTGCAGCTGTACTTTTCAGCCTGCTGCAGGTTGTGTGCTATTATATTACAGGTGGGGCATCTTTATTTCATACTTTATTTCAGACATTTTCATTTTTCTGTTTGGATTACAGACTGCAACACACTTTTGTAATCAAGCAATACTTGCAAACACTCTTACACTGTTACTTGCACATTTTATTACTTAGTGACTACACTGCACTCTTTTGCTAACTGTCATACCTTTATATTTCTTTACAGTTACTGAGAGAGGATTACTGACCTGCCTGGTGGCGCAACCGCACCAGCCTATCGCCATAGGCTCTGCGGTTCACAGAACGGACACCTGAAGCTGTAATATAAATGAAGTAATATTGGAATACACATCTCCATAATATCATCTAGTTTAATTTCTCACATACATAATTAAATGTAACTTACTCAGTAGTGGGGCGTTGGGGATTTGCTGGGCCTCCTGGATCCAAAGGTTCAATTGGTCCTGCTTGCATCTCTTCAGGTCCGCATGGTGGTGACGGACCTGCTCACCAGTCCTTGGAATCCCTGTGGCACTGGTGAGATCATGAGCCAACCGGTCCCATGCCTCAGCCCTATATGCTCCCCACAGGACCTGGCCCTGCATGAGTTGGGCCTCATGATTGTGGACTAGGAGCCAGACCATGTATCTGGACTCCTCAATGCCCCACCTCTGTGCTCGAAAGCAACTACCCTCACCTACTCCTGACATTCTGGCTGCAAGTTAGTTCTACAATCGTTTAT